>NW_015639533.1:0-1546 GCF_001515625.1 Sinocyclocheilus rhinocerous | reverse complement strand
TAATAAGCATGAATCAAAACTTTAAACACATTTAAAATCATATTGCACAAAACTGAAATATTAATGCAAAATTATCCGAATTGCACACAAAATCATGTTTTCCTTGGTTATATTTCTCTGTTTTTTGTGCTCTCAGACATTTTCTGCACATATTTTTATTTTTTGTATGCTTATGCTGTTTTTCCCTTTGCTCTTTATTCCACGTTCTGCGCTTCTTCTTCCAAATGTTGCGGTTAGAGTTTCATGTAAATCAGGGCAGGCTAAAACATCATCATTGGTCCACTAGTTCTAGATTGACAGCTCCTCCTCTAGCCAATCAGTCGAAGAGGGGCGGTGACATCACTCCAACATGCCTCATCACTGCCGATGCTCAGTGTTCTGTTTGCTTGTACAGGTGAAAATGGACAACTGTCGGCTGGGAAGCATCTTTCCATACAGGACACCGTTATATGTGGCTGTCTGTCACTGCTGTACGCCTACCTGCCGATCCGTTAACGTTAAATGAGCCGTCCTAGCGACCTGTCGTGGTTATATTCACCTGTATTTATTCGCCTCCAATCACATCGCGAAAGGGATCAGCCACTAAGTGCACCGGCCTCGCGAAGTGACTGATGTGCCTGGCTCGCCTTTACCTGACTGATTATAAGTCTTGCTGGCTCGCCTTTACCTGACTTATTATAAGTCTTGTTATGATTATTACTGTTAGGAGAGGATAATATGAGTAAGAGCAGGGGTTTACAAACTGGGGTCCGTGTCGTGACCCAACGCCAGAGGGTCCCGCAAAAAATTTTGCTATTCGGTATTTTCCGGACTACACGTTGCACTTTTTAATCTTCTGAACGTGCTATGATTTATATTCCAAAGTGACTTATATAATGCATTTAATGTCAAATAAGCAAAACGTAAACAGGTAAAAGCGGGCACTTCAAGGTTTCTATAAATATATTTCTCATTCTGTGTGACAAGTATAACGTTAGACAGTATCGCTGAGTTTTTCTTCATTTCAGGAAGAGGTTCACAGAGACGGCAAGTGCATTTTGTACGTTTTCTTTCTTTTACAAAAGTACAACGTTTCACTGTTATTTTGAAGGTACACAGATAAAAAAATAGATCGTTTTGAATGATGTCTTGCTCCTATCTGACGGATATCACATCTTTCCACTGATGTGAGTAACCCAAGTGTTCGCGCCGGCGCCTCCCACGCGCACACAACATAATCAGTTCTAGCATTGCAAACTTTACATCGCAGCCTCTTCATCATCAAAGTAAATGAGACAACTAAACATACAAAAGGTATTGGTGACTCAATTTAGCTTGTCTTTTGTACAATATGTAGGTTTTGCTGGTCAGCGCGAGCATCGCCATGCCATGGTGTTTTCCAAACAATTTTTTTGCATATGTGAAGGATGTTGTGTAGGTAGATATTCAGATACGAGAGAAGTACAAAGCCTTCAGTTCTTTACAAAATAAATAGGCTAATAGTTTATCAACCAAATTTTACGCCGCGTCTAACGATTCACTCATGGAAATGAGAGGTATGTGAGCC
>NW_015639532.1:26600-34252 GCF_001515625.1 Sinocyclocheilus rhinocerous | reverse complement strand
AAAAAAAAAAAAAAAATCCTTCTAAATAAAAAAAGAAATGAAAAAAGAGATCACACACACACACACGGTCTGTCTCCGTACAACACTCAAACAGTGGCAAAGTTTTTTTTATTTTATTTTTTTTTATGCGTGATTTTTAACAGATGTAAACAATGGCAGGAGGCTTAAAAGTATAGACGTGAGACCAGCTAAATTTAATTATTGTACTAAATTGCAGAAACGTAGTACTTTAGTCTGCTATTCCTCGCTCTGTGAAATAATGTTAACGTGAGGTAGCAAACTAGTTGACGTTTGCTAGTTAATTAGCCATGTTATCTGCCTCGGTAGCAAGCCAAATAATATTTATTTCAACACTGAAACAAACGGCGGGTGGGTCTCTGTCTTGATCGGGGGTGAAAGAGGGAGAAATGAAGATGACACAGATATATAGTTTATGTATGACCTGGAAGTATTTATTTAGCGATTGGCGCTAAAACGTCATCTGTACGGAACATCATTGTGTACGGAACATGGTTAGCCTACGTTACCTGAAAAATTCCCATACGGCTGACTTCATCTTTTTCGACGGGGGAAAAAGTTCCAGGGATTCACCTCCTTCGGCCATCCCCACACAGGTGACTCTCACTGACTGATTGCTCGCAGCAACCGGAGGGGGAGGGGTCGTGTGACTCGTTACGCTCTTCGCTGCACACAACTGAGGGAGTCCTGCACTTTCCGTCTTTGATGACACGTAAAAAAAACTGTGCATACCGCAGGAACAGTATAATGGAAAATTTTAGTGGTTTTGAGACCGTGACTTTTCCAAACCGTGGTATACCTTGAAACCGGCTATTGTCCCATTTCTAGTCATGCAGTTCTCCCCCACAATCGCTGCATCGGAAGGGTGCACATTTGTGATTATCGATGGGGCCTATAATTTCGTACCTTCTGTTACATAGTTTGCAATATTTTATAACGTCGCCAGGGGCGTTCTCTTTACCGGGTGGAACCTTCTTATGCATGTCGTAACAGTGCTTCGAATTACAAAAGCGTAGACAATAGGGGCAGTGAACAGTTCTTTTAGGGTATTTGAAGCAATCTCGGTCAAAACAAACGTTACAGATGTGTTTACGATGGTGATTTTGGATTTTTGAGTAGCCTTTATAGCAGAATTGACACACATAGGCAGCTCCTATGAAAGCCGCTCCTATGAAAGAATCATGTAGTAATGTTCGTTGTGTAAATAAAGAAACACGGTTTTAGGATGAATTTAGACAGAATTTTTGAGTTCTGTAAAAAATGACTATTTTGATGTCTAGCAGATTTTCAAACTTTGCTATATCATTCAGACCGATCTTGTCTTGGCTCGAAAATCCTGCGTTGTTGTGAATGACTGTCGCTCGACTTTCTAATTCGCTCTCGGGTAATTGCGGCTCGAGAAAACGTGCAAGACAGATAGAAAGGCACAATTTATTACCTCTATTTACAGGACAGAATAAACTCAGCTTTTTTATTTTAATCACCTGAACGGCAAGTCTGTGAGTTTACGACGGCCTCCTCCTTGTCTGTTCATGGCTATGTCGACTTCGATTTCAACCGCGTCGTCGGCCAATAACTGATCGTCACTCTGTAAAATGTTTTCAATTTGTTCGGTAAAAATATTAACGTCGTGATTATTGCCAGGTGTTAAAATGGCGTTAACGGGCGATTTCATGCTTTCAGCATTCATCGTTAAATTAATCATGCTAGAGTCCCCGCCGATACGTCTGGCAAACGACGCTATTTCCTCAATTTTTTCGTGCAACAATATGTGGTAGACCTTATTTCACGCATATTCATCGTCCTTCGCAATTCAACGTTGTTAAATCGAGGCCTAGGTGTTACATGATAGCCGTTTACGATACCGCCGTGTCGTATCAGCGAGTCAATGTTCACACGACTTGGTTCTGTCACGCCTGAAGGACATGGTTCGTGGTTATTAGCCATAGCGCTAGTTGATGGCGGTGCTGCGTCAGTAGGGGGCTCAGTGCGGAAAGTCGACGGTCGCTCAGCATCGTTATTACCGGAAGGAGCATCGTTGACATTACCCGTAGGGGAAACTGACGAACGCATAGTGTTGTCGGACGGATCATCGGTACAGTCAGAAACGGTTAACGTACCTCCGTTCTGTGTGACGTTTTGACTTATTGTGGTCTGCAACAGAATGCACAAATCAACGTTTAGACTTTGTTCGATTTCTGTTTCTAATTGTTGCAAATCATGAACATTTTGTGTCTGTTTATTATTAAATGGCATTTCTGTAAAATTTGGATACTGATCTATCAATCGTTGTAATATGTCGCACAAGCTATGGGATGTATCCGTGTGCAGTTCGATAGCGCTCTGTAACAGTTCTGAGAGAGCTTGGCCTGAATGATGGCTATGAACACCCCCGACATCCATTGTAATATATATATGTGTGTATATATATATTTTTTTGTCTTTTATCTATCATTATTTCTATATATATAGTTACAACAGCGATAATATTTGCAAAAAAGATAGCTGCCCTATGGGGAAATACAAATCAAAATGGCTGTCCCATACAAAAAAGACTACTAAACAAGATGGATGCCCAATACAAAAAAGACTACAAAACAAGATGGATGTCTCATGCAAAAGACTACAAGTCAAAATGGCTGCCCCATACAAAAGACTACAAAACAAGATGGATGACTCATACAAAAGACTACAAATCAAAATGGATGCCCCATACAAAAGACTACAAATCAAAATGGCTGCCTCATACAAAATGGCTACAAAACATAATGGTGACATACAAAATGGCTGCCTCATACAAAATGACTACAAAGCATAATGGTGACTACAAAACAGAAGCATTTACAAGCTGTAACGATACAAACACAATGGTGTAAAATTACATCGGATGATGCAAATATAGAAGTTACAAAGTATTCAGATACAAGATATATAGCATTCGAAGTTAGAAATCAGACACATGCAAACATAGCAGAAGTTACAAAGTATTCAGATACAAGATACAATCAAAGATATATAGCATTCAAAGCCGGAAATCAGTCACAAAGCTGTAACGGTACAAACAGAGGCGATACAAGATATATATATAGCATTCGAATGTCATCAGACCAAAAATTATATTGGTTATAAAACTAATTACAAAAGCATCATCTATCGAGGTTGTAGACAACCATTAATTGCACAAAGCAAATTAACAATCAGCGTTCTCTCTCTCAGTTGCGTTTGTAAAGCTACGTGAACTGATGTGAAATTTTCAAACATTTGTGTTCGCGCAGACGAATCTCTATTGCTTGCTGTAAATTACCTTGAAGTTCATGAAACCTGGCGTCCATGCGGTTATGAAGATCGTTGAAAAAATCCGTCTGCCTGTTAAGAAGCTCGTTGAATAGAGAGTCCTGCCTGTTAACCAACTCTACAAGCAAAGAGACAAATCTTTCATTTACACCATCATTCTGCGCAGGCAGAGATTCAGTTTCCTCCTCGGACGCTTCGTCAACAGTGAATGGTGTTTGTCTACCCCTCTGCGACGAATTTTCGCTGTGATCACTTGTCCAACTGGCTCTTTCCCACTCGTTTATTTGCGTATCGGTCCAGTTAGCAGCATTGTCCGCAACGCGGGGCGGTCTGTCTGAAAAGAATAATAGTAGTTTAAATAATTAGTATATGAAAATCATGACAAATCTATTCATTTTTTAAATAACTGTTTGAATGTAATATTATCTAATACTGCTTTAAAGATTTTCTTTGTTAAATAATAAAAGTATGAAAAATTATAATCTAAAAATAAATATGAAAAGCATACCTTGAATTATGTCAGGTTCGGTATCATCGTCAGGCTCTATTGATCTATCTGTATAGAATAAACAGAGGTTAAAAAACATTGTCAAGACTTTAAAGTCACATGACTATTAAATAATAATTAGTAAATCAAGAAAACGATATTGAAATCTAGAGAAATTAACCAAAAAGATTGCTAGATAAATCAGAAAAAACACACAAGATGGTGACAAAGTAGCTTTACCAGCTGAAGCATATGTATGAAATAAAAATAGTATATTTATATAACATTATCTATTGCAGAAAAACAATATTAAAAATCTAGAGAAATTAACCAAACAGATTGTGAGATAAAACGGGTCAAAATAGATCAGTCTAAAAAAAATAAAAAAATATTTTTTAAAAACATAGCAAGACTGAGCCACAAGATGGCGACAAAGTAGCTTTACCAACTGAAGCATATGTACTAAATAAAAATATAAAGTTATCAAATTACCTTATGTTAAATAAAAATATAGTATTATGTTAAATAAAAATATAACATTATCTATTGCAGAAAAACAATATTAAAAATCTAGAGAAATTAACCAAACAGACTGTGAGATAAAACGGGTCAAAATAGATCAGTCTAAAAAAAAATGTATAATAATTGCAATGGCAAGACTGAGCCACAAGATGGTGACAAAGTAAATCTTTGCCAACTGAAGCATGTATCCTAAATAAAAATATAATATATCTAATTAGCTTATGTAAAAATAAAATATATCAATAGCGAAATGGAGAAATAAATGCAAAATTATTTAAAAGTGAAATATTAACATTATTATAACCATTTTGAAGATCTATGGACCAAATGGCCTAGCATTGCATGTGGTCCCAACACTATAAAAATATTAAAAATAAAAACGTACTGCTGTGTGATTCTTCTCTCGGCATCGGATTAACCGGGGCGATCGCTCTTTTCTTTCTCAAGGGATTGTGTGCTGGATTTCGGGTATTGTTAGCGCTGCTGGGACCGGCTCGGTCATCGCTTTCACAGTCCTCCTGGGTGAGGTCCACTATCAAATTTGGCTGGGTTATTAACTGGAGCAAATCTAGAAAAAAATAAAGACAAAATCATTTCTGTTGTAATTATTTAAATCCACAGTGAGCATAGCACAGTATTTAGCGGTGGCTTAGCAACCACAAACACACGCAGGCTCCACGTGGACGCCCCACGCACAAAATGAGATACAAAGCCAAAAGAAGTTTTACTTTTTAAAGTATAAAACATTTACTTTACCATTTTGGGAGTCCTGCTGACCAATCAACTGCACATCCTCTAGAAATAAACACAATATCATTTTCTGATGTAGATATTTAAAACGAACGGATGGATACATAGCATTACTAAGCAAGCATAATGCAGCCAACACGTGGCTCCGCGTTAACGCCGTCGCCCTCCGTGCAAGGCAATAAAGGAACGAATCTCGGAGAAAAGTTTAGTTTTTAAATTATAAAAACGATTACTATACCATCCTGTTCTTCAATCAGCTGGGCGGCCACTACCAATAAAAACAAATAAAATAATTTTCTGTTGTAATATGATCTGCTTATAAACATCAGATGAGAGTTAGAGACTTACACTTATCAATTTGGCTGAAAGCGTTTTTTTCCGTGTAGCCTACAAGATGAAAACTATTAAAATAGAGAGCAATTGAAAAACGTCTAATCTTTAATCCTAGACTTTAAAAACAGAGTAGTGCTGTTTTTCAAATATATATTTCCACTTACCTTGGCGTTCCATATTGTTCTCAGAAAAAAAGGACGAGTCGTTCAAAACCACGAAGAGGAAATGGAATGAATAAAGACCTCACGTGACTTTTTAAATTCACCGGTGGGAGTGGCTAGTTTTATTACACCTCGGAGACCCCACCTTAAGGTATATGACACGTTCAAACATCTGTTCAAACAACATTTTTCATCCCCGGAGCTCAAAAGTTGACGTCGGAATTTCACGATTTTCGCATATGGAAATTATTATGATGTCAGAGGTCACATATGAATATGATTATGAGGTCAAAGTTCAAAGTCATCAATCAAAATGACGTTTGGTATCGTATAGAGACTACTCTTGAGTACCTATAGAGTAGTATTGCATCTTTCTTATCTTCAAAGAGTCTTTAGATTGATCAGATTTATAAAAGACAAACAGCTGTATTTAAAAAAAAAAAAGTCGAGCTCCAGTAGGCGTGCCGTAGACGGAGCTAAAGAGTCACGAGCAATCAAAGCTTTTGCGTAGCAATCATCTGCAAGATGTGATATCGACATAAATAAAACAGGAACAAAAACTTTATTGACTTAAATTTTATTTAATTTGTTTATAAAACATTCATCACCAAAATGACGAGAACAAACAAACACACTTGCACAACTCTATTGCTGCCACGGAAAAACAAACTGCATCCACTGTTTCCTTAATGCTGGGTTCTTTGGGAAGCTGAGCAAGGTTATCTTTCCCTCACATCCAAAAACACACTTCTTTGGTGACATTTTTGCTTTCGTGGTCTAAAAATGAAATGAAAAATCCTTCGAGCAATCAATCAAGTCCTGTGCAGCACTGCCAACGACTTCCATAACCCGCTTGATGCAAGTTGATGGGCATGCTCTTGCTTTCGCTCTGGTTGATGTGTGCTCACGCTCATCCGGGAGAAGTGCCCATATAAGGAATTCCACCCTTTATGATGTCATAGAGGGCCATACTATAAAAAAAAACTTTCCAAAACTTATACGAACCCTGAAGGAGTGTATTTGGCACAGAAATACTCCGTCATATGTCCAACTCGTTTTTTGAGACTTTGGACATATTTAGCATGAGAATCCAAGTCTTTAACAGTGTAAATAAGTCAGAATGTATGAAATACCATTAGACATCCCCTTTAAAATCGCAATAACCCCATTGAACATTTGAATGGTACTGTAAATTATGTATGTGACGGTATCAAATTTTCATGTTGCGATTAATTGCTAATGCATTTATCATGGTATACGGTATTATCACGATGTTGAAATTTAATTGCAAAAAAGTGTTGTCATAATAAAACATAACAGGTTTAATAACTTTTTTCTTATAACAAAAAGAAACTGAACATTTAAATACAAAAAAGCAATACACAAAAAATGTATAAAGTAAATAATTTTACACAGATTAGCGCGCAAAAGAATTGTAAAGACCAATAGGTAACACCTTACAATAAGATCTCATTAGTTTTTTTTTTTATTCAAATGCTTGGAACAACAACACAGAAAGGCGTTCATTCATAACAGAGATATACATATCAAGACTGAGATTACATTCAATTTTCATATTATACACCACATAATAAAATAAGATCTCATTAGTTAACCTTAGTTAATGCACTAACAATAACAATGAGCAATAGCTACATTTGCTACAGAAGTTATTCATCTTTGTTAAAAAATACAACTGTTAGTTCATGTTAGCTCGAGTTCATTAAATAACACAGTAGCAACTTTTGATTTTAGCAATGTGTTATTAAGATTAATGAATGTTTAGAAGAATTTTTCAGTTTATGTTTACTAATGAATTAACTAATGTTAACTAATGGAGCCTTAAAGGCACAATATGTAATTTTTCGCCGCTAGAGGGCGCATATTCAAAATAAACAAAGGCGTAGTTTGATGACGCCGTGACTGAGTGTGGAGTCATGGGAGTTGTCGTCTTCATCCCCACAGCCAATGCAATCCGACGGGACTCGGGCAGAAATCATGTTCATGGATGAGCTAATGATTTATTAACGTAGTAGAATGAAGGAGGGTGAGGCTGAAAGCCGTCGAAGCGAAACGAGGCCGCTGAA
>NW_015639532.1:1356-26513 GCF_001515625.1 Sinocyclocheilus rhinocerous | reverse complement strand
AAGAATCAAAACATTTTCAAACAATATCTAAGGCATGTTGTAGTCCATCTTAAAATGTAAAAAAGTTTGAAAATAAATAGCATATTAAGTCTAAATATTTAAGTATTTGGCGCTGTGATGAACGGCATAACGAATACAAAAATCTGAATGGCTGTTTAAATCATTTATATACGTTTCAGAAAGTAGCGCTGCGCAGCTGCTTTGTTTACGTTTTTCCGGGGTAACTGCTGCATTTCTGCTGTTCATCGCCATCTGCTGTCAGAGAGTGAGTGAATGTGCGCTTTCATTCAGCGCGTCATGTGCTTCTCATCCGTGCTTGTTTACATGACAGTGCGCAGCAGTGTTGTGCATTGTGACCAGTTGATGGGAAAAGTATTCTTAAAATGCATTCAAAAAATCTGAATAATTGGTAATAGATAATTATTCATGGTATTTTGAAGTGCCCACGATAACAATATCATGCATGTTCATTATCGTGATATATCGCATTACCGAATACGGCTCATGTTTACTGTAAATATAATAATAGTACTCATTATAAACACAAAATAATCATCAACTTTAAAATTCAGTGAAGACAATTAGACTACATTTATTTGATGGGGGGTGTAAGGGACCTGGATAATGGGTAGGGGGTGCTGGTCCAAAACAGGTTGAGAATCACTGATGTAGATAATTTGAATTGTTATAATACTGTGAGTTTTGTGGATGGTTTGCACTTCAGGTGTGGTCATCGACCAGCTTGAATATACTTATGTATATATAAGTGACTACAACCTTCTTAGTTTTAGTTTGATTTCTTCTTTTCTGCAGATTGTGAATGAATCCATTCTGGTTGAGTTTGCCCTTTGCTTTTCTTTTAAGAGATCATCTTCATGGTAAACTAAGGTGATGGGCTGGCAGTTAGAGTGTCAATACAAACAGAAATCTGGCCTGGCGGTTCAATGTTTGAACAGCATCAGATTGAGTACCATAATGCTCTTAAAACTACAAAAATTACATATTACTCAACTGTTAACAGCAGTGGTGTTTCTAATCCTAGGGTTCTGTTTAGAACAATTAACAATCTTACTGGACCTACTAACAACATTAACTGTTCCTCCACTGAGCTGTGTAATGAATTTCTCAATTATTTCTCATGTGAAATTCACTATATTTATAACTATTGCCTCTGATTTTTCATCTGAATTAGTTGTGTCCTCTCAATTATCCTCTTCAGTTTTTCAAGTATTACAATAGTAAATTCTGATTTTATTTTAAAATCGTTTTTAACAATGAATTCTACTACTTGTATGTTCAATCCTCTTGCCACTATTGTTCTGAAGAACTGTTTGCCAGCTATTGTTCCTCATATTTCTGCTATTGTGAATGCCTCACATGATGCAGGTGTAAGGCTGAAAAGACCTCAGACACTTTGATCTCCTGAGATATGGACAATACAAACACAGTGTATTAACATACCAACATCTGTTGGTATGTTGGTATGTTAATACCAACAGATGTTGGTATTAACATACCAACATCTGTTTCTACATCTCGCTGAGAGATGTTGGAAAGCTTCTTTCTCACCTATACATATGTTCCTTTTTCCCCACTTCCTTCCCTTCACCCATCCTTCCCCTTACTCAGCTCACTCAGAATGGTCAATAGCATAATATAATGTTCTACATGAAAGCAAGTGATATTCACAGTCGTGTTTGGTATCATTTGAAATGTCTCAGTGCGACTAGTACAATGGTCTCAATCTTACAAGAGGAAGTAGACTAAAAGGTATATCAGACTAGTCTTTGACATTTTGTATTGATTATCTTTGAATTTACTATGTAATTGACATAATACATTTTACCTGACTAATAATAAATTGTCACATTTGATATTATTCCGACTTACTAAATCACTAAATTATACTAAATTATTTTCTCACGTGGATTAAGTGAAGGTGTTTGTTTCCGCAAATCTGCGTCCAGGGTTAAGTGCATACTAGATCTCAGGTTAGATGGAGCATGGGGCACACATCAGGTGGGATGCTAGATTTCTGACTAACAGCTTGACTTTAGTTCAGTTTTATGCAGTTGCAAATGTGTTAGCGGAGACAGATTTTTTTATAGGTCTAAAGGGGGGCGCGACCATAAAAGTTTGAGAACCACTGGTCTAAAGTTAACAGACAGTGTTTAAAAAGTGAGTCCACATGTTTACCTATGTTTAATACAGTGACTTTGAATTACCTAAAGTAGTGTGGTAAAGCAACAGATTTGTTTTTATATTTCTGCAATCTACTTTAGTTTGTGTGATTTGTTATTGACTTTCATATTAATGTTTACACCAGGCTTATTTGTTATTTGCTTTATGTTGTCATAATTATTACATGCTTACAATGTTGGAAGTCGCAATCTCATTATTGGTAAAAAAAAATCGCAATTAGATTATTTTCCAAAATCGTTCAGCCCTAGCTAATGGTCAGACTGGTGAGTTTGTGACCGTGAGCTCTACATAAAATGACTGACATAGACTCTGAGTGACATAGATTCCTAAAGAGCGAGTAAAATCTGAAGTAAAGGTCAGAATAATTATAATTAGAAATGGATGAACAACCAATTTGCATGACAACCTAAATTCAAGGTCATAATAAAATGGAGTCAGATTAAAATTTAACAACTTAAATGAGATTATTTTCCAAAATCGTTCAGCCCTAGCTAATGGTCAGACTGGTGAGTTTGTGACCGTGAGCTCTACATAAAATGACTGACATAGACTCTGAGTGACATAGATTCCTAAAGAGCGAGTAAAATCTGAAGTAAAGGTCAGAATAATTATAATTAGAAATGGATTAACAACCAATTTGCATGACAACCTAAATTCAAGGTCATAATAAAATGGAGTCAGATTAAAATTTAACAACTTAAATTACTTTGCACACTGAAAAGACGGAACATGCAGGAAACCTTCATACATCATTGAATACCTTTGTCGGGCCAATTGGATGGACCTTACATAGGGATTGTCCCTCCTGCTTTTAAAATGGCAACACCACATATATAGACCAATTTCAAATTTTGCCATTTCTCTGTAAAGTTCTTGAGCATGTGGTTGTTGGCCAACAGCAAATCATTTTCCTATGAACAGATTACTAGAACCTTTTCGATCAGGGTTTAGGTCTGTACATAGTACGGAGACTGCTTTAATGAGGGTCATGAATGACCTCCTCATCTCAGCTTTTTTTTTTTTTTTGGTTTTGTACTATTTGTTTTTATTAGATCTTAGTGCTGCATTTGATACAGTGTGTCATATTATTTAGCAGATTATGGCTATAAAGTGGGATTGGATTTATATTGAACTCAGAACATTCCCAATTTGTCTATCTGGGTACTAGCAGATCTCAGACTGTGCCATTACGACAGGGTGTCCCTCAGGTGTCAGTATTGGGTCCTACTTTGTTCAGTATCTATTTGCTGCCTCTTGGGCAGATTATCCAGAAGTATGGTCTGGGTTAACATTGCAATGCTGAAAATACCCAGATTTATTTTAGCACTCAGCCTGTTTTCCTTTCTGCCTCTTCAACTCTTTCTGCTTATTTGTTGGAAATAAAGGTGTGGATGAAACTTATTTTTTTAATTAAACTGAAATTTTGTTTTATATTACTAAATATTACTAAAGTTACTTTTTTCATCTCCAGATTATTAGACACTTTTAACCCCTTTCTTTCTAGGCCTGATGCAGAAAGGCTTATTCATGCTCCAAGAACTGAGTTTGGCACCCCTGGCATTTAGGATCTAGAATACATGTTGTTAGTTTTGATGTTTTGTGTCTAAATATGTTGATGTCTGTTGCTTTGTGGCATTAAACTGGAATTAACATTTATGTATTTTTTCACCTTAGATGTGATGGCACTGAAAGAGGAGTGTGAAGTACTGAATGAAATGGAAGAGAAAGAACAGTATGATAAACACTGTGATGTCATAACTGGAGAAAAATATTTTAGTTGCTCACAGACTGAAAAAACTTCCTCACGAAAAAGGGCTCAGAAGACAGGGACTAAAAATTATTTAACCTGCTTTCAGTGTGGAAAGTGTTTCAATCAACATGGAAAGCTTAAAATTCACGTGAGAGTTCACACTGGAGAGAAGCCTTACACATGCCCTCGGTGTGGAAAGAGTTTTGATCTACTTAGAAAGCTTAAAGTCCACATGGCAATTCACACAGGAGAGAGCCCTTTTACATGCCAACAGTGTGGAAAAAGTTTCAAACAAAAAGAAAACCTTAATAACCACATGAGAATTCACACAGGAGAGAAGCCTTACACATGCCCTCTGTGTGAAAAGAGTTTCAATCAAGATGGAAACCTTAAAGCCCACATGAGAATTCATTCTGGGGAGAAGCCTTACACATGCCCTCAGTGTGGAAAGAGATTTGATCTACATGGAAACCTTAAAGTCCACATGAGAATTCATACTGGAGAGAACCCTTTCCCCTGCCAACAGTGTGGAACAAGTTTCACTCAAAAAGGACACCTTAACACCCATATGAGAATTCATTCTGGGGAGAAGCCTTACACATGCCCTCAGTGTGGAAGGAGTTTTGATCTACAAGGAAACCTTAACGTCCATATGAGAATTAATACTGGAGAGAACCCTTTCACCTGCCAACAGTGTGGAAAAAGTTTCACTCAAAAAGGAAGCTTTAACAGGCACATGAGAATTCACACTGGAGAGAAGCCATTTACCTGCCAACAGTGTGGAAAATGTTTCACCCGAAGAGGAATTCTTAATGACCACATGAGAATTCACACCTGAGAAAGGCCTTTTACCTGCCAACTGCAAGGAATAAGTTTCACTGAAAAAGCAATCCTTAACCCTTTGACGCGTACGATCACACCGGTGTGATCAGTCTAGGCTGGTCCCTGAAGCGTACAATCACACCGGTGTGATAAATAATGGCGGTGCCCATAGCCCATGATAACTTACCGATCAACTAACAGGAGTTGACTTGCATATATTTAACTGTCCTAATGCCAAACATTTAACAATGTATTTAAAAAGTTTGTAAATATTTTGTATAAAAATAAATAAATAAAAGATATAAAACAGGCATGCATTGCAGTCTTTTGTTTCCACCAAGGAGTGACCTCAAGCTGACGTCACTTTTACCTCACACTGGCCTCGCCTTATTTGATAAACAAATTTACATAAATTCAAAACAGTTTTTCATTATTTAAATAAGTAAAAATGTCTGACAATCATTTTAAAAGAAGAAAATTCACAAACGAGGAAATTGTGGAGATTTTTTTAAATTCTGATGAGGATTTTGACAGTGAGGCAGACAGTGACAGCGATGAGGACCTTCCCTCAAACCTTGAAGCTCTTGACAGAACTGAAGATGAAGAGACTTCCACAACGCCCACCCATGTTTTTGCTGAGGCAGACAGGATAAACTCATCATCCTGGAAGGTAACAAACCTTTTTAATCCTCCAGGCCCAGGGGATTTCGATGACCAACTGTGTGGAGTGCAAAATCCTCCAGAATCCCCCAGTGAGGTCAACTGTTTTAAAATGTTCCTCACAGAAGATGTTGTCGGAGAAATTGTTGAGGAAACAAACCGCTATGCCTCAGAAATACAAGAAGGAGAGATGAAAGGGAAAATGGTTAAATGGGCTCCTACAAGCATCCCTGAAATGTACACATTTCTGGCATCAGTTCTTCTAATGGGGATGGTCAAAAAACCGTCACTCCGTGATTATTGGAGCACAGACCCCATGCTCTTGACACCATTCTTCCGGTCTTTGTTTTCACAGGACCGCTTTCTCATACTCCTCCGCTGCCTTCACTTTGCAAACAACACAACAGAAATTTTAAATGACCCTCTGAAAAAAATCAGAAAAGTATTCAGTACTCTCACCTCCTCCTTTCGTCGCATCTTTGTGCCATACAGAGATCTCTGCGTGGATGAGTCCCTGATGAAGTGGAAAGGCAGGCTGGCATTTCGTCAGTTCATTCCATCTAAAAGACACCGATTTGGGGTTACATTTTTTGTTTTGTGTGATGTGCTCACTGGCTCTTGCGGGACATGATCATCTACTCCGGATCTACCAGTGACATCCAACACTACCAAGGGCTTGGAATTTCTGGGTCTGTTGTAATGACAATGCTAGCACCTTACCTTAAAAAGGGTCATGTCCTTTATGTGGACAACTGGTACAGCAGTCCCACACTTTTCCAGCACCTCCTGTCTCTTGGCACTGGAGCCTGTGGGACTGTGCGTGCAAACAGGAAAAGGATGCCAACGTTCACCTGTAAAATGACAAAAGGAGAAATAGAATTCAGAGAAAATGGATCACACTTGGCAGTCAAATGGCATGACAAGAGGGATGTTCATGTCCTTACCACAGTCCACCCAACAGGAATGGCAGCCACAGGGAAGCTTGATCACATCACTGGGCAACCAAAGATGAAGCCAGTGTGTGTGCTAGAGTACAACAAAAAAATGGGGGCTGTTGACAAAGCTGACATGATGACTGGTTTTCTTGAGTGCGCCAGAAAGACCACCAAGTGGTACAAGAAGGTTGTGACCTCAAGCTGACGTCACTTTTACCTCACACTGGCCTCGCCTTATTTGATAAACAAATTTACATAAATTCAAAACAGTTTTTCATTATTTAAATAAGTAAAAATGTCTGACAATCATTTTAAAAGAAGAAAATTCACAAACGAGGAAATTGCGGAGATTTTTTTTTATTCTGATGAGGATTTTGACAGTGAGGCAGACAGTGACAGCGATGAGGACCTTCCCTCAAACCTTGAAGCTCTTGACAGAACTGAAGATGAAGAGACTTCCACAACGCCTGCCCATGTTTTTGCTGAGGCAGACGGGATAAACTCATCATCCTGGAAGGTAACAAACCTTTTTAATCCTCCAGGCCCAGGGGATTTCGATGACCAACTGTGTGGAGTGCAAAATCCTCCAGAATCCCCCAGTGAGGTCAACTGTTTTAAAATGTTCCTCACAGAAGATGTTGTCGGAGAAATTGTTGAGGAAACAAACCGCTATGCCTCAGAAATACAAGAAGGAGAGATGAAAGGGAAAATGGTTAAATGGGCTCCTACAAGCATCCCTGAAATGTACACATTTCTGGCATCAATTCTCCTAATGGGGATGGTCAAAAAAACGTCACTCCGTGATTATTGGAGCACAGACCCCATGCTCTTGACACCATTCTTCCGGTCTTTGTTTTCACAGGACCGCTTTCTCATACACACGCAAGAGCAAGCAGAGGCGCCTCACCAAATACATGTGTGTGCGCCGTGCAACACTCCCTTGTGTGCTGCCCCATGTTTTGTGGAGTACCACACACTGAAGCATTATTAAGCCTATAAAAAAATAAGAAAAGAAAAGTTTGTGAAGAGTTTTAAATTTTTTTATCTTTGTATTTATGAACATATTTCCATTATTCATAATTACATTTGTACATTTTTTGTACATTTTGTAAATGTTAAACAAAAATTCTAGATTGAAATAAATGTAATAACATCTATGAAATGTGTACATTTTGTGATTTATAAACTACAGGAAATCTAGACTGAAAGAAATGTAAAAACAACATATATGAAAATTGTATATTTTGATTTATAAACTACAGGAATTATAGATTGAAAGAAATGTAATAAAACATCTATGAAATTTGTACATTTTGTGATTTATACACTAAAGGATATCTAGATCGAAAGAAATGTAATAAGACATTGGATTTCTTTTTGACAAATGTCATATGTTTAATGGTATGAATAATGCTAAACTTATACTACACATACTTCTTAGTAACAAAGCAGATAACAGCTATATTTACATTTACATTTCCCTAAACATCAACAACATTTGAGCAAGCTAATGGTAAGTGAGGTATATGACTTTAACATTAAGGTGATTCGATTGAATTCAGATATTAGTCCAGTGGTTTTTATCATTTACATTTCACCTAAACATCAACAACATTTGAGCAAGCTAATGGTAAGTGAGGTATATGACTTTAACATTAAGGTGATTCGATTGAATTCAGATATTAGTCCAGTGGTTTTTATCCATTTGTACAAGTCCTCTGCGGACAGTTGTTTTAAATGCAGGGAGCAATCTAATTTGCAATGTGCTAAACAGCTTTGACTAACCTGCATGCAATCATCCATCCGGGGCGCCATTGTAACTGCGATGTATCACGTGGCAAGGCTGATGTGTTGCTATGGAACTTAGAACGTGATTAAGGAATAATAACGGTCGCCTGAAAAAAACTCACGCTGGGGGCTCAGCTAGAATATTTTAAACTCACGTGCGAAAGGGTTAACAGGTACTTGAGAATTCACACATACAACAATACATATACATACAACCAAGAAAATAAACTAAAGTAAAGAAATAGAAGTAAAGTTTGACGAGACTAGGTGGCGTTTCTCCTCATGGTTTTGGAGGAGCTGGCTTGTAAGCCAGAGCACGCACAAAAAGCGCAAAAAAAGCATGCTAAAAGCGATGAATTGACATGACTAAAAAAGCGAGAAGTGAAAAAAAGAGAGAAGGGGTTGATTTGATGGTGTCCTGAGTATTTAAACTGGGCTGTTGGACACATCCCAAGTGGTGTTTTGATCAATTAGACACTGTCTTAGCTCTGGGTGTTGCTATATTCCTCCTCCCAATTCATAAATCAAATGTTGTATCTCTTTTGACCATTAATCTTGATTACTTGCCCCAAAATTGACAATCTCCTTGGAATTGTCAATAAGTGTTCTTTTGTTTAAATGCTGTGAGCTACTCAAAGCTGTTAGTTGGTGGGCTTGCTTCAGGCTTGTGGCGCCAGGATCTGATTTACGAACATCCTGTGTCTTGGGCCTCTGTGGAATTCGGCTCCTCGTGTTTCAACTATGTTCTTGATCAAATCTTAAATTGTCTGATTCGGTCTGATACCCTACAGAGAGGTTAGGCTCTTTGCTCTTTTGGTTAGGCCAAGTGGTTAGGCACTCCTTGGAAGCTGTCCTGAGTGTTGAACATCGTTAGGCTCTCACTTAGAAAGTTGTCAGTTAGAGAATTGCCTCTGTTTTAGAACTTGGCTAGGCAGTGGGACTGTGTTGCAGGTTCTATCTGAGCCTCCTTGGTACTCCTGGGTTGGGAGCTTTGTTAGGCCTCCCCTCATTATAGAAAGTCATTCTGTTAAGGCCTCCGCTCCCCTAAGCTCCACCAGGTTATTAGTGTCAAGTTAATAGTGCTATAATGCCTCTTTGACAGACGTAGGATGTAGCTAGGCAGCCTCTTGCCTGAGAGTTGTTATGCTGAGGCCTCCGTCCTCTGAGCTCAACTAGGGGCTAAGTTGCGAGCCTCCTTGGCTACTGCCTTTGAAGTGGAATCTTGTTAGGTCTCCTTTCATTATAGAAAGTTGTCCTGCTGAGGCCTTTGCTTCCTAGAATTCCAATGGAATAAGAGTTCTGAGTTGTTAGGCTCTCTGTGATCCTCCTTGGAAAGTTGTCCTGAGTGTAGGGCATAGTTAGGTCTCTTCTCACTTTAGAGAGTCATTATACAGAGGCCTCCATCCTTAGAGCTTGGCCAGGCAATAGTGCCAATTTGTTAGGCTCTTTGTAAGCCGCCTTGGCTACTGCCTTTACAGAGGAATGTTGTTCTACTCCTCATAGCTCCACAGTTTCAAGTTGTTAGGCTCTCTGTGAGCCTCCTTGATGGCTATTCTTGGCATGGGCATATATGGGCCTCCTCTTGCATTAGAGAGTTGTCATGTTGAGGCCTCTGTCCTTAGAGCTTGATTGGGCAGTTGCTAGGCCAAGTTGTTAGGCTCTTTGTGAGCCTCCTTGGACACTGCCTTTAATTTTACAGCCTTGCTAAGCCTCCTCTTACTTAAGGCTTCTGCTCCCCAGAGTTCTGTTTGATTAGCAATTCAGAATTGTTAGGCTCTCTGAGTCTCCTTGGAAGATGTCCTGAGCGTGGAAGGTAGTTAGGCCTCCTCTCATGTTAGTCATTCTTCTGAAGTTTCTGTTACCTGGAGCTCCACCTGCATAGCAGTTCCAAATTGTTAGGCTCTCTGTGAGCCTCCTTGGGAAGTTTACTTGAGCTAGAGGTTGAACCAGATCCCTCTAGGTATAGTGACAGGCAAGGGAAGTAACTACCACATCCCCCAAGCTAACTACCAGTATTCCGTTAAAGATATCATCTAGTTTAGAAGGCTAGCATTACCAGACCTTTGAGCTATGTCCTTGGGATGGGCACTGAATCACATGGCCCAGTCAGGAAGGTGTAAAAGTTGGGACTTTCCTTGCATGGGATATGTATGACTTCTTGTAGACCTTCAGCAGCCAGCACAACTTCTTCAATTCTTTCAAACACATCCTGCAAGCCACTGCTTGTAAGTGTGTGATATGGCTCTATATCAGCATGGTTATGAATCAGCACAAATTCAGAAGGTTGAAGAAAACTATTTGCTCTTAAAACTACAGGTTCAATGACAAATAAAGCTTCTAAAAAGGTAATTTAAAATAAATCTTTTAAAAATAATTGTAATGCATTTTTTGAGTTAGAAACAATGTTTAAAACAAGTCTCTTTCGTTAAATAACATTTTTAACACTTATACTATTGTAAACCCTTTATTTATTTATTTATTTATTTGTTTGTTTTTTATTTATTTATTTTATCTACAGTTGTGCAGTAAAATTAATTTTAAAGATTTACATTTCATTCACGAAGATGACATGAAAAAAAAATGTCTCCTGGTGGAAAACAGACTTGTAAGATGAAAATGACATGACATGACCATTATAACCAGTAGATGGAAGCAGAGGATCACTCATTAGCTCAGTTGCCATTTCCACTCCCTAGGGTTTTTTTGTTTGTTTATTTGTTTTGTTTTTTTCACGTCTTGCGTTTTGGATTTATTACAAAATGACTATAAAGTATAGCAGGTGCATAAAGTATAGCAAAAATACATAAATAAGCCCAGACACCAACCGCCTAAAAGGGTTAATGATCTAAATACTCAACTAGTTAACTACATATTAAGTTAGTTTTTAATGGTATAATTTGAAATAATAATGCATTGAATATAAAAAAAATGTAAAAATATTTAATTTAAAAACTACATTTTTCAAACATTGCCTTAAAAAGAACTCAACAAAAAGAGTGCTTTAAGTTTTATATTTATCTGTAGAAGCTGCTAAATATATTCAGCCATCACAGACTTGTTGCTGCTGTAGTTATCCAGCATCACTTAATGCACAGCTCTATTTTGACATTGGCTTGTTGGATAGTTATTTCTGTCTATTGCTACAGTTATCACCGTCAATCGCGGAACAATTTGGCAGATTCACTCGCATCATTTTTACACTCGGGTTTGTCATTCCTGAAACAGTATACATGGACGTTTGAACGTCCACTTAGACAAACAAAACTTTTCTTCAAATTGTGAACAGATTGTGTAGAGCAATGGTTCTCAAACTTTTTGACTCCAAGGCCCCCGTTCTCTCCGAATCAATATTACAAGCCCCTCAACCTTTTCTATTAAAAAAACCTTTGTATTCTAGTGTTATTACTTTTCAATTCCATGTAATTATTTTTAAACAAAACAAATTCAAGATAGATTTAAACATTCAGTGTTCTTTTTTTGCAAACATACTTCGCAAATATGTCACTGCAGATATTCTTTACAACTTAGAAGTACTCATAAGTACATAAAGCGCAATTACACTGTAACTTTAACAAATAAGCACAAGTCAACCTGGCATATCAAACAAGAACACAGGGAGATGCCAAAGGACTGGATATAAACTACTATACGGATCCACACATACCCCTTTTCCACCAAGGCAGTTTGAGTGCTCGTTCGGAGCCAGAGCCTAGTTCCAAATCGGTTCTTTGTCTTCCAACACCCAAAGCACCAGCTCTTGAACCAGGAAAAGTGGTTCGTAAGTAGCACCAAAACATTGCTGGCCTAGAAGTAAGAACCGCTTGCGTCAGGGGCTGGGGGCGGGGTTAACGTGACGAACAAGATGAACAGAAACTTTTGACCGCCATTTTTGGAATAGCAGCTAAACACGAACACATTGAATTCGCCGTGTTTGGATGCCGATGTAGATTAGCAAAACCATGAACATCAATACAATCAACAGTGGTGGACATTGCATTGCTATGTTTAGGCTTGTTCTGGCTGCATCGGCACTGTGTGGACTGGTTGGTGTGCTGCGGGAGTGATTGGAAAGCAGACGACTCTTTTTATGCTTTTGGATCGCTTTCGTGGTGCTTTGGTATCATGCGCCGATCGGTCTGCATGACACCCAATACATCTCGAACAAGCCTGTTGTGTTTGGCGCTGCCATGCTAGCGTTACTGGGAAAAATGAGACGTATTCAGTGACATAAGACCTGGCTCTGTGTTGGCTCTCTAGCCCATGGAAAGGCAAACCGGTTCTTAGAAGGCCCGCCAGTTCATATTTATCCAATATAATTTACTATACGCATTAGGGATGTCAATTTCGACAAATTCTCATGATCGATCTTCGTTTACATTAACGATCAATTAATCGATTAATCGTTAACCTTTATACTGCAAGATGCGTCTACTGCAGTAGCATAGTTACCGCATGACCAGGTGTGCAATGACACTAAAAACACAAGCGTCCTCACACAAAGGAAAGGGTTTTTACTGTAAATAAAACGCTAGTAGGATTATCAAATTAATCGATTGATCATTTAATAGAATTATTTAATTATTCAAATATAATGACTAATATAACACCGTCTCAGATGCGCACTCTAACTGGTGCATGCGTGCGTCCATGTCAGCAAGTTTTTGTAACTTTAAGTGTTATTTTCTTCCCAAATGTGCATAGGATATTGTGCATATTAAGGAAAGTCCGGAGAATGCAAAAAAGCCCATCTCCTCGTGAATGCCCATTACGTGTTAAAGGCCGATGCCATTTAGTTATTAGCCCACTTCAGCGATCTTGAAATTGAGATTTACTTACCTCATATGGATGGCATTTTAATACTTATATATTACTTGCTCAAGAGCTAAATGTACCAGTTAAGTTAAATGATATGCTAATCTATTTCGAATAATTAACGATCTGATGATGCAGTCTACACTGGACGCGGCTTGGCGCGCAATGCAACACAAACCCAGACAGTAAACTGATACCCCGTTCTGTTTCTGACGCACTCAAAGCATAGTACCGGAGTAGTTCTTAATAAATTTGTTTTGGTATTAATTTAATTTTCCTGGATAATGTTAATTGAATGACAAAACAGATTGGTTTCTTTTCAAATAAAACTTTATTTTGCTGTCATTTTTCAAAAACCCATTTGACAGTTTGTACTTCTAAAACACAGATCCAACACATTTATTTTGTGCCCATTTACACGAAAGAAAACAAATAATTTAACACATTTGATGCATTAAAATAATCTTAATTTCCCCATTCTATCACATTTATTGTGTGAACGTTTCAACACTTTCGTTTACATTTTTTTTTTTTTAAACAACTGTTCTCTAAGAAAGTTGTTCACTTCGCTTTCCGAGTCGTTGATATCCCGTTCATTGTAATTACTTCCGAGAAGCATCCGAAGGGCTCTTTTCCCGTCATCACCTCCAGTTTGGGCCTGCTGCACACTTTGAGTAACCCCACTATTTGGATTTTCTGTATGGGGCCCGGTCAGAACTACTGCGGATGCCATTTCGTGCAGCTTTGCATTGGCAGCCAACCTCTCTGATGTGGTTAGAAAGCCTAGATGTTTGTGTCTGGCATCCAGCATCGTCGCTATCATCGATGGCTTTGATGGGAGTGCACTAGATTAGGTGGCGCATCGCCTATGAAATTATTTTGTATGGAATGGATGTTTCTCAAAACGTCTCTTACCTGCATTCGTTGCGAGCCGAGCGCTGTCCTCTTCGTTTCTCATAAGATGTGAATGTAAGAGGCCGTAAGTGATAGGATAGATATTTGAGATGTACACATCAGATTCGGTAGACATTACAGTCATGGCACACTTTAACGCTGCCAACGCAGGTGCCACGTCCTCCATCAGCTGCCAGTATTCATCTTTGAGCTCAAGAATACTGGCGTCCGCTAGTTTGGTGACAGTGCAGTCAGACAGTACGGCAGTCACTGCCCACCTTTGTTCCAAGAGCCGGGCAAACATGTCACTGACCGAGCTCCACCTTGTCTTGCAGGACTGTATCAGGCGATGCGGTGGAAGTTTCAACTGTGCCTGTTTGTCACGGAGTGCTCTGGTAGCCACAGTACTGTGATTGAAATGCTGAACAAGTCTTCCAGCAGCTGCGATGACCCTGTTTATGTATATGTTGAAGCCATCGTTTATGGCGAGTTGTAATGTGTGGGCAAAGCACGGCACGGAATCCCAGCTGACACGAGTTTGATCGTTTGCTGCCACGATATTTTTTGCGTTGTTGTGAACACATGCTACTATTTTCCCCGTGATGTCCCATGAAGCTACGGCCTCGTTTAATTTTTCGGCAAGCTTGTCAGCGGTGTGTTTATCAGACAAGCTCTCTGTAAGCAGGACTGCGCACTTCATCTGCCATTCAGAGTCTATGTAATGACATGTGATGGTTATGTAGCTTTCCCTTGTCAGTGCGGTCCAGCAGTCAGTTGTGAGGGCAACTGAACTTAGCACCATTTTTAGCTCTTCTTTTCATAACGATCTTCTAGTCGGCTGGTTATCTTGGCTCTTGATGGTATGTTGTAGTCTGGCTGAATGAAATTGATCAACTCTCGAAAACCACCACCTTCGATGACACTGATAGGCAACATGTCATTTGCAATCATTTTACACAGTCGTTCAGTTATTCCTCCTGCCTTCTGAGCTCCTACTTTTTTTCCCGGCTAAAACGGAGGTTATTGTAGGCTGTGTCGAATCAAATCCTGTCCCAGAAACCGCTGGATGCACTTTTTTCAAATGATATATCATGGTGCTCGTTGATGTATTATATTTTAAAACACAGTCACAATGTTTGCAATTAACATTATCGCCATTTGAAATAAAATGATCCCAAACAAAACTCTTGCGTGCTCGCTTCATTTTTCCCTCACAACTGCTGTACTTTACATGTTTTGGCATAAGCCGCGTGCGTCGTCGTCTTCTTCTTCAGCGTTTTTTGGCGGTTGGCAAACCAGTGTCGTCTTCTTCAGCGTTTTTTGGCGGTTGGCAAACTAGCTAGCCGCGTGCGTCTCAAACTATGCACGTTAATGATGACCATGCTTAATCGACCATCGATAAGGTTTATCGATTAAAAGGTTTATCGACAATTAATCGATCGTCGATTAATCGTTGACATCCCTAATACGCATTATATATATATTTTTTTTTTCTCCACATTTCATTTACACCACTCTAATATGCGTCCTACCAACTTGAAGAGAGAAGCAGCACGTCGGCGTAGATCTACCAGATGCAGGTCTTTTGTAAGGAGACTGGTGCTGACGTTCATGTGCAATAATGTGTGTAACAACTGAACGCTAAACTTATAAAATAAGTTATAATACGTTAAGTTAAAAAAAAAGGACTAAACAGAAATTAAGTGCTTTTTACAATGCATACACAATGCATACGAGTGTGTGTGTGTATTATATATATATATATATATATAAATATATATAATACATAAAGACAGGACACATGATACTGTACTGAAGTCTTTTTATTTGCTGTTTTGTAGACTGACATCACACCATACTGCCAGCTGAATGAAACAGTCCCCATCCTGAGGCTGTTTCTAGATAGAGAATCTGACCTCCGCCCCCCATCTGTGCCTAAACAGACAATCCATAGTCAACCTAATAGCTGCACTGCCCACTGCCTTATGAGGTTGACCATGGATGGTCAAAAGACATTAAGGTGGTGATGTTTCTTTACTGGCTGGCCAATGCTGCATCCTATCGGGTTGTTGCATCCTATCGGGTTGTTGCCTCAGCCTTTGCAATCCCTAAGTTAACAGTGCACAGGGTTGTGCACAAGGCCAGCAGGGCTGTCCTTGGCCTGCTAAAAAACATGGTGCGTCTCCCTCGGGGTGAAGAGGTGGAGGAGATTGGTGCAAGATTGGTGCAGGCTCTCCTGCTTTTCGCATGGCATTCGGAGCTATTTACCGCAGCCACGTCTACATAAAGCACCCAGCCGTCAATGCATCCTGTTATTTTGACAGGAAATTATTCCATTCAGTGCTGCTCCAGGTTGTTTGTGATCACAGGGAAAAGTTCTTGGACACCTGTTTTGGCTTTCCTGGATCTGTCCATGATGCAAGGGCCCTCAAGAACAGTGCCATTTACAGCAAGCAGTTGTATCCACCTGAGGGATGGTGCATCTTGGGAGATGGAGGGGTACCCCTGCCTGATATCACCCGTCCCCATCATGACACCCTACCGTGAACCTGTTACCTCTCCAGTTGAGCCCCGCTACAACAGGCATCATTCCAGGGCCAGATGCATGATTGAGAGGGCCTTTGGCATGCTGAAGACCCGCTGGAGGTCCATCTTTTTTAAAGCCCTTGAGGTGAGCCCAGAATTCACCCCCATCGTTGTTACATGCTGTGTAATTTTACACATGTGCCTGGCCGCCGGTGACATAACTGATGCAGATGTAGACGATGACGATGACGATGATGTCAACAAGCACAACACCGAAGCCAGAGAAGTGGTGTGTGGTAATGTCATGACAAACCGTCTGGCAGCAGCAGTTTCCGCACCCGACATCCACGTTCCTGCACTAATGGAACATGACTATGTCTAGAATCATGTATCTGAACTCTCCCTTGTTAAAAAGTTCTGCTCTATTATAAATTTCTAAATATATTAGAAATCACATCCCCAGTTAAATAAAACAATGAATTAATTAATGGTAATAGTAATAATGAAGACTTGTGTACAGGCAGTATTAAAAATATTTCAATCAACATACAATTTGTCATGGGTTTTCAGTCTATCATAGTAACACTGGTTAACATCTGGCTATAGCTCTAAAATTAGCTAAATTGTAGCTGAGGAGAAACACAAAATCCTATGGAAATGGGTGGACTGTATTTAGAAAATTACTGTAAAACACACAAATCATTACCTCCTCCTGTCCTGGATTCTTCTCCTAGAACCATTACTCAACCACTTGGATTCAGATGTTTAAATTTATAAATAAAATCAATTAGTCTGTGTGGTGTATCCATCGAATTTCCCTTTCTTTTTTATAAATGCTATGTTGGCTTTCAAAATACCATACTATCAATTGTCAGCAACTGAATACAGAGCCAATCAATACATATAATATTTATATATTAACCCTTTCAGATCCTGCATTTATTCCACTGGACATAATTTACCAATATTAACTATGGTGGACTGTGACAGAGGGTATAACTGAATACATATGTCTTTATTATTTTTTAAATACATATATACTATCAATGGATTTTTAAAAGGATGATCATATAAGGAAACATTTACAGTAGAAATAAAAAATATTGTCATATTAGTGTTCCTGGAACATAATTTAAGCCTCAAAGGATTAATACCAAAATTATTTTAATAGAGAGAAAGAAAGAAAAAAACTCACACCAGAGACTATTTTACATTTTGATTTAGTTTGTATTTACTTATTTATTATTATTGTTATTATTCATTACAAAAAAAATTTCATTAATGATTTGGTGAGGACCTCCTTTAAAGTAAGGAACCTCTTTTCCCTAGCTGCAGCTTTCTCTTCTCATTTCTTCATCCCTAAGCTCAATTCTCGCCCTAAACTCCTCTTCTCTCCTTCTGGCTTCTTCCTCTCTCTCTCTCTCTTTTCTCTCTTCCTCTTTTCTTCTCTCTCTGGCTTCAAACTCTCTTTCTCTTCATTCCTCTATCAGTTGTGCCTGGTCTTACCGGTTTCCCACCCTTTCCTCCAGCTCTCTCAAATAGCCTAGAAGCTCACTCTCTCCTGACCCTCTCTTTCTTTTCCTGCCGGCATCATCAGAAGGGCCAACAACAGAGAGAGATGAACCAATAGCATCATCTTGGCTGCCAGATTGTATAAGCACAGGTGGAGTGATGGATGGCTTAGAACCTAATGCAGCATCTATCACCCCATACCACTTCCAAGATACTGCTGTCAGTTCCCCTCCCTCTGTGCTGACCCCTGACTGTAGACACTGAAGATCCTATAAAATTTGTGAAAAAGACTCACAATTAGTTAAATGTTATTTAACTAGTTATTCATATTTATGAATAATTGGCATCAATTGATGAGGCGCTCAGTGTCTTCATCGGTACTTACAAGATAAACATGGTACTCTTTTCACACAACATCAATCCATTAATCTCACGAGACACTAAAAAATAACTTTATTAGAGCTTAACGTTTAAATTCTTACACTTAAATACTAAGAGCACATCTCCTTCCCCACCTCCGGTCACTAGGGATGCCACTTTTTCCAGTACTCGCCCGATACTGATACTTTTATTTTTGGTACTTGCCGATACCGAGTACCGATACCAATATTTTTATTGCATTTGTACATTTTTTACATATTGGGTACAGAAACCAAAAGAGTATGTATAATGTTAGTTGATTAACTTCACTTATTTATTATTATTGTTATTATTCATTACAAAAAAAATTTCATTAATGATTTGGTGAGGACCTCCTTTAAAGTAAGGAACCTCTTTTCCCTAGCTGCAGCTTTCTCTTCTCATTTCTTCATCCCTAAGCTCCATTCTCGCCCTAAACTCCTCTTCTCTCCTTCTGGCTTCTTCCTCTCTCTCTCTCTCTTTTCTCTCTTCCTCTTTTCTTCTCTCTCTGGCTTCAAACTCTCTTTCTCTTCATTCCTCTATCAGTTGTGCCTGGTCTTACCCACCTGGTTCCCACCCTTTCCTCCAGCTCTCTCAAATAGCCTAGAAGCTCACTCTCTCCTGACCCTCTCTTTCTTTTCCTGCCGGCATCATCAGAAGGGCCAACAACAGAGAGAGATGAACCAATAGCATCATCTTGGCTGCCAGATTGTATAAGCACAGGTGGAGTGATGGATGGCTTAGAACCTAATGCAGCATCTATCACCCCATACCACTTCCAAGATACTGCTGTCAGTTCCCCTCCCTCTGTGCTGACCCCTGACTGTAGACACTGAAGATCCTATAAAATTTGTGAAAAAGACTCACAATTAGTTAAATGTTATTTAACTAGTTATTCATATTTATGAATAATTGGCATCAATTGATGAGGCGCTCAGTGTCTTCATCGGTACTTACAAGATAAACATGGTACTCTTTTCACACAACATCAATCCATTAATCTCACGAGACACTAAAAAATAACTTTATTAGAGCTTAACGTTTAAATTCTTACACTTAAATACTAAGAGCACATCTCCTTCCCCACCTCCGGTCACTAGGGATGCCACTTTTTCCAGTACTCGCCCGATACTGATACTTTTATTTTTGGTACTTGCCGATACCGAGTACCGATACCAATATTTTTATTGCATTTGTAAATTTTTTACATATTGGGTACAGAAACCAAAAGAGTATGTATAATGTTAGTTGATTAACTTCATTTATCAAATAGATACAGTCAAACCAAAATGTATTCAGACACCTTCAACATTTCTCACATTATCACAGTTTACTCGCTATAGTTTAGAAAATGGTAATAAAATATGGCAAGAACTTAAGAGTTAAACTGTGTCAGAACAAATTCAGCTTGATAATGTTAGATAACTTTGATAGAAAGGTATGTAATAGATTACAATCAACCAAAAATTAGACAGCTATGACAGTATTTACACAACTATCAATACTTAGTCGGGCAACCTTTAGCCTTAATGACAGCCTGTAGTCTCCTAGGCATGCTGTCACCCAGCTTCATGCAAACCTGAACTTCAATGTTTTTTCCCAGACTCGGTCTAAATAATTTTTGGTCCCAAATTTGTATAAATTTTACTGGTAGTCCACTGTATGAAGAATTTTTCGGTATAATATATCTCAGTTTTCTGTCTCTCTCTCTCTCTCTCTCCCTACTGTTAAGTAACTTGTGCATTGTTTTACTTACTTGTTTTTGACATATCCGACCGAACTACAAACTTTCCAGTGATGTCTGTGAGAAAGGTATATTCACTCGACAAGCTCGCGCATCTGCGCCGCCGCGCGCTCAATCCACTCAGCGTGCTTTGTTAATCAGCTCGCGCTCATCAGCTATACAGGCGTTAATACTGAATGTTTAACGTTATATTCATTGCATACATATACTTTGTAGTAGACATCCTCAACTCCATTCTGCTGTCTGTTGTTCTGTTGTCGTGTTTCTTTGTCTGAATATGGCGCTTATCACATGCTGTGTGGTATCGGCGTTTGGTATCGGGGCATTTTAACGAGTATGTGTACGAGTACAGGAGCTCAGTATCGGGCACGATACTGGTATCGGTATCGGTGTATCCCTACCGGTCACCATGTTTACACCATTCTCAAGGCTCCTCCCTCATGTGCAATGAGTTGTGGGCAATATTAGCCATTAGAGTGTGCATCATTCTGCACTTTGAATTCTAATACTTCCTGGAAGTAAAGGAAGGAAGTGAGTACCTTTTGTTCTTGAAATCCTTTATTTGGATGTTTGCTTGCATGTCATTGAGACATACAACATGGATAACATCTAGAAAAATACTTTAAAAAAAATTACTACTATACACTTCAGCAACTATAGTTGCCAGTGGGCTTAAATGGGTTAACGTTCGCTCAGCAACAGTTATCAATACCGTAACCAGCTGATAAAAGCAGCTGTCAATGATTGTAACCTTTTAGGTGATGCTTACTGTCGGAAATGGAAGTACATGAGGGACAAGTACAAACGTGAAAGGAGAAATGAGAAAGACAGCAAAAGTGGTTCTGAGGGAGGGTTTAAACACTCATGGAAGTTCATTGGGGTCTACAAATTTTGAAACACCAGAAAGCATTTTACATGCAATGTGTGAAAGTGCAGGAGAAGAGAGTGAGGTAACAAGATATGTACAGTAGTCTGTGACATGTACTAGTGTACAAATAAGTCTATTGTATGTTTAACATTATATGTTTTACATGTAGCCTGCTATGATGATATAAGCGTGTGAGGGTTGCTTATATATTAATAATATATTTATTGGTTGTCTTCTCTTTTTTTCCCCACAGAGTGCAATGGGTGACTCGGTGGTCAGCGGTCCACCAAGCCCTTGTGGACAACAGCCACCATCACCACCACCAGCAGCACAGGAATCTACTCCAGTTCGACCTCAACCAAATACTCCTCCAGCACCAGCATCAAGGGGAAAGAGGAGGTAGGTAGCACCAGGTCTCACCCAGCACCAACAACAAGTGTTGCAGTCCATATAGCAGGATGTAGATGAGCATGAGCACTTTCTGCTTAGTTTTGCACCAGCATTAAGAAGGCTTGAGCCTCGCAAGCAGGCTATGTGGAGGCTGAGAATGCAAACTGTTCTTTGACTTGGAATTTGGGGAGTAGCCTTAGATTATCAATTGTCCATATTGTTATGGCTATAGCATTACCATTAACTGTAATAATTTACAAATATTAAATTGTTGCTGTTTTTTACAGTAAAAACACAATGGTAATAAACTATGCAAATTTACCAATATTAAATTGTTGCTGTTTTTTACAGTAAAAACACAATGGTAATAAACTATGCAATTACAATAAAATCTGTTATGTGCTTCATTTTGTTCTTCAAGATATGGAAGAGGTTTTGTAGACCTCTAAAATAAAGCATTGCCTATGCCACAGCTACTGCTGCTTAAAACATTTGTTGTAGGAATTACATGAACCGTTTTGTGGTAAATACAGATTTATTGGTATGGCAACAATTGTAGAATGGGATGGTGGCAAAGAATGCGAAAGTAGGCTTGTAGCTCTCCATGTATGCACAGATTAACAACATTGTGTAAAGTGTGTTCCCTTTCAGTCGGTCACTACGAGTCACGTCGGTGACCTTCGAATTGGGATCTCGCTTAGAGAGACCAATCCACTTTGAGTGTAACTAAACGAGCCAATGCATATTGGCATGCGATGATTGCATCCAGCTGCCGCTGATCGTGGCGTGAGTATAATTAGGCAGCAGGTGCAACACATACCAGCTTTTCGCTTCGGAGCCGAGCGATCACATTGTTTTGCTCCTGACTACTTTACTGAGAGAAGAAGACTGAACGAGTTCAGCGCGCTCTTTGGAGCTCTTGGTGTTGGCGGTACGGCGCTTCAGCAGTGGTGGTTTCCCGTGTCGGGCGCTTCAGCAGTGGTGGGTTCCCGTGGCGAGTGGGTTGCACACATCAGGCTGCACTACCCCCTGTTTGTGTTGCAGGCAGCCATCTCCCCTGTGCGCTTCAGCATGCTAAAAGAGCTTTTTCCCTAAAAGAGCATTCACAGGTGCATCTTTTAAAAGATCACATTGTGTCTGGCAAACTCGACATTATGTCTTTGTAAAGACGACATTGCGTCTTGCTATAGACAACGTGTAACGCGTGCATTTCTGGACGCGGTCGTTACCTGGCGCCAGGTAATGGTCACGATCGCTGCCTCACGTGCCTGGGCATGTAGCACGCTGAGGTGGCGTTTGTGGATGAGTCATGTTCTCATTGCGGGAAGATGACCATCTCGGAGTTGCGGGCCAAGCTCCGTTACCTCAAAAGGGGCGGAGCTCCGTTGCCTCTCTGGACGCGGTCGTTACCTGGCGCCGGGTGATGGTCACGATCGCTGCCTCACGTGCCTGGGCATTAAGCATGCTGAGGTGGCATTCGTGGATGAGTAATGTTCTCATTGCAGGAAGATGATCATCTTGGAGTTGCAGGCTCCGTTACCTCGAAAGGGGTGGATCTCCGTTGCCTCTGCCTCGATCTGGCACTCGTCCTGGCTGCAGCCAGGCGAGGACTACTTCAGGTGGTGGCACGGGTGGTCTGAGGCTTACAGTGGTGGCAAACCCTCCAGGGAACCAACCCTCGAGGGACCATCACTCCTCTGCATTGGAGGGTGAGCTGGAGCTTTCTGGAGAAGAAGATTCGGCTGCGCTGCTGCCCTCCGGGACTGTAACAAATTCCGGAAGTTCTGAAAGAGCTCCGAACCACAACTGACCTCGCGCTCCGAGCGACGAAGGTCACTGTGAGTTCTCTGGGTCGTGCAATGTCCACACTTGTGGTCCAGGAGCGTCACCTCTGGCTGTGTCTGGTCAACATGAGGGATGCCGACAAGTTCGGTTCCTCAAGGTCCCTGTGTCCCAGACCGGCCTCTTCGCACAGTCGAGGTCCCAGACCGGCCTCTTCGGCGACACAGTCGAGAACATGGCCCAGCAGTTCTCGGCTGCACAGGAGCAGACTGAGGCGATCCGACATGTCCTGCCTCCACCTGTCCACCGGCCGCAGCGCCCCAACCTGCTTGTCGCTGAGGGAGGCCCCCTGCGTCCACCCATGCTCCCGCACCGCATCTGCAGCAGCCTCGAGCAAGCGGTGCCGTGGAGCTGGGCGTAGGCAGGCCGCCCCGCCCGTCCATGCCCCTGTCAAACCTGACAGTAAACGGAAGAGCAAGAGGCCCCTGGACGGGTTGGAGAGCTCTTCGTGTTGGCGGTACGGCGCTTCAGCGGTGGTGGTTTCCCGTGTCAAGTGGGTTGCACACATCAGGCTGCACTACCCCCTGTTTGTGTTGCAGACGGCCATCTCCCCTGTGCGCCTCACGGTCGATGGCACCCAAATTCTCGACAAAAGAGCAGTTTTCTCTCTCTCTGGATCCCAGGAGGGCACGGAGAGTCGCGGACGGACGAACACCGGACCACACTCATCCTCCTCTCTCGCCAGCAGGCAGCAGCGGGCGGTTCGAGAGCATCATCAAAGGCCCTACTCACGCACCCTCTGCCAAACCGTGGAACCAGGTAAGCGTTGCACCACACACTCAGACCCCTCTTCGGTCCGCCCACAGACTGGGTCCCTGCGTTTCACCTTGCTGCCCCACCGCGGGTACGTTGGTGGTCCCGCTGGTCCACCTTGTACGGTGTCTGGGTGCCTGGCTACCCAAACCGTCTTCGCTGACTCCTGCGGACCATCAGACTCGGCTATGCGATTCAGTTCACCCCACATCCCCCCAAGTTCAGCGGCATCCGCTTCACTTCATTGAAGGCGGCCGATGCTCCTGTCTTGTGTGCAGAGATCGCAGTCCTTCTGGCGAAGGATGCGTTAGAGCCGGTCCCTCCAGCCGATATGAAGACGGGTTTTACAGACCCTACTTCATTGTACCCAAGAAAAGCTGTGGGTTATGACCGATCTTGGACCTGTGTGTCTTGAACCGGTCCCTTCACCGGTGCTGCGGTTCGCGTTCAAAGTACGAGCATATCAGTACAAGGTCTTACCCCTCCGGGTTGTCCCTGTCTCCCCGTGTCTTCACGAAAATTGCGGAGGCAGAGAGAGCAGGGCTTTCGCATTCTCAACTACCTCGACGACTGGCTCATACTAGCTCAGTCTCAGGATCAGTTGTGTGAACACAGGGACTTGGTGCTCTCACACCGCAGCCGGTTGGGCCTTCGGGTCAACTGGGAAAAGAGCAAACTCTCCTCTACGCAGAGGATCTCTTTTCTCGGTATGGAGTTGGTTTCGGTCGAACAGACAGCACGCCTCACGAAGGGACGTGCTTAGTCTGTGTTGAACTGCCTGAATATGTTCAAGAGCAAGACGGTGGTCCCACTGAAACAGTTTCAGAGGCTCCTGGGGCATATGACAGCTGCAGCGGCAGTCACGCCGCTGGGGCTGCTTCATATGAGACCGCTTCAACACTGGCTCCATGGCCGAGTCCCGAGGTGGGCGTGGCAACGCGGCACTCACTGGGTCCAAGTCACACCAGCCTGCCGCCAAACCTTCACCCCATGTTCAGACCTTGCATTTCTCTGGGCAGGAGTGCCCCTAGAACAGGTCTCCAGGCATGCTGTTGTTTACACAGATGCCTCCACCACCGGCTGGATGGGCCCCCAACTGCACTGGCACATCATCTGCCTAGAGCTGTTAGCAGTACGCCTTGCCTTAAACCGTCTTAGAGGATCACTTACGAGGCAAGCGCATGCTGGTCCGCACGGACATAACTGCGACCGTTGCGTACATCAACTGACAAGGTGGTCTATGCTCCCGTCGCATGTCGC
>NW_015639532.1:0-1298 GCF_001515625.1 Sinocyclocheilus rhinocerous | reverse complement strand
GGAGTCCGAAGCATCTGGGGTCGCTTCGTGCCATTCACATTCCGGGCCTGCACAACCGTGCAGCCGACGAGCTGTCACGAGCTGAGCTCCCCAGAAAGTGGAGACTCCATCCACAGACGGTCCAGCTGATTTGGAGACGTTTCAGAGCCGCTCAGGTAGACCTGTTTGCCTCTCCAGAAACCTCTCACTGCCAGCTGTTTTACTCCCTGACTGAGGGAACACTCAGCACGGACGCACTGGCACACAGCTGGCCGCGGGGCCTTCGCAAATACGCGTTTCCCCCAGTGAGCCTTCTGGCACAGATTATGCATTTCCCCCAGTGAGCCTTCTTGCACAGACGCTGTGCAAGGTCAGGGAGGACGAGGAGCAGGTCCTGTTTGTGGCGCCTTACTGGCCCACTCGGACCTGGTTCCCGGAACTAATGCTCCTCGTGACAGCCCCTCCCTGGCAGATTCCTCTGAGGAAGGATCTACTGACTCGGAGACGGGGCACCCTGTGGCACCCGCGTTCAGACCTCTGGAAACTTCATGTCTGGTCCTTGGACGGGATGCGGAGGTTCTAGGTGACCTACCCCAAGAGGTAGTTGACACCATCACTTCAGCGAGAGCACCGTCTACGAGACACGCTTACGCTTTGAAGTGGAACCTGTTCGTTGAGTGGTGTTCTTCTCGCCGAGAAGACCCCCGAAGATGCCCGATCAGAGTCGTGCTGTCCTTTTTGCAGCAAGTGTTTGAGCGAAGGCTGTCTTCCTGCACCCTTAAAGTCTATGTTGCTGTGATCGCTGCTTACCACGACCTCATGGAGGGAAATCAGTAGGGAAGCATGACCTAGTCATCAGGTTTCTTAGGGGGGCGAGAAGGTTGAATCCTCCCCCGCCCCCCTCTATACCCTCTTGGGACCTGACTCTAGTGTTCAGAGCACTACAGCTGGGCCCATTTGAGCCCTTACAGTCAGTCGAGCTAAAGTTTCTTTCAATGAAAACGCTGCGCCTGATTGTATTGGCCTCTATCAAGAGGGTAGGGGACCTGCATGCATTTTCGGTCGACGAATCGTGCCTAGAGTTTGGGCCGGCTGACTCCCAGGTAATCCTGAGGCCCCGGCCCGGCTACGTGCCCAAGGTTCCTACTACCCCCTTCAGGGATCAGGTAGTGAACCTGCAAGCGGTGGAGGCAGACCCAGCCCTAGCTTTGCTTTGTCTCGTCCAAGCCTTGAGATGGTAAGTGGACCGGACACAAAGCTTCAGGACCTCGGATGAGCTCTTTGTCTGTTACGGAGGCCGGCAGAAGGGGAATGCCGTC
>NW_015639531.1:0-1796 GCF_001515625.1 Sinocyclocheilus rhinocerous | reverse complement strand
AGAAAGTCAAAAAGTGTTACTTTGTGCCCCGCTCTCCCCTACTCCGTAATTTTTGGTCATAAAGGCATATAAAATAGACTACTCCGTAATTTTTGGTCATACAGTAAAGGCATAATTCAAAACTGCAAAGTGCAAAGTGTTAGCAGTTTGAAAATTCAAGAATAATAGCAAAGTTAATAAGAATTATTTCTAAATGAAGCACTGTTTTTATTTCGCTCTGCATAACCTGAACGAAAAAATATATATTTTTTGCTAAGAACGAACCGAAATGAAAACATTTCGCTTTTAATCTGTGTATTTAACAGCCTGGGAGACCTTCCCAGGGCAGTACCTTGCCTCACCGACTAAAATCAGGGCGCCCACTACGGAGACTGCACCAGAGGTGAGGGGGGCGGGCACAGTGACCAAGGTATATTATTTACCATTATTTTATAAAATTTAGTCATTTTTTAGGTCACACTATATTAAAAATAATGTGCTTTTCATACAGCTCGCAATTGATTATTGTAAAATTAATCATAGAAAACAATAATAACTAAACTTTCACACTTTCTGATGAATATTTGAGTTATTCTTGTCTGCACAAAACTGATGCAAAGGTCGTGAGTGGTTGCAGGGTTTCTTTCTCATTTGGGGCCTTATTGTGCCTCAATCTAAGATGGCAAGACGTGCTTATACCTATCAATGTAAGTCTTCATGCAGTATTGTTAAATTGATGCAGATTGATGCACCACATTATAATGTTTACTCAGGAAGGCAATCTAGCATCTTCCTGTATTTTAAGAGGCCACAGGACTGTTTCAGTGGATGCAATACATCATGTAGTCTTACTAGCCATTGTTAGGTTATAAGGACCATTCCTTTTATATTTTTTCATGTTCCCATGTCTCAGTTTATTAGATAACATATTAAACTTACAATTCTTAATGATGAGAATCAGAAATAGCAGTATGTTATCACAACATTACAATTAAATTAATAATTTATTAATCTCACCTTTTTTTAAATTTGAGCAGATGTTGCTATTTTTCTCAAATAAATACATAAATAAATTAGTGCTGTCAAATGATTAATCGCAATTAATTGCATCCAAAATAAAAGTGTTTGTTTACATAATATATGTGTGTGTGTGCTGTGTATATTTATTATGTATAAATAAATACACACACATGCATGCATATATTTAAGAATTCGCTATGTTCATATATTAAATATATTTGTATATAATATAAATTATATTAATATATACATGTACATGCATGTAAATATTTTCAAAATATATACTGTATGTGTCACGGGTTGCTACTGTGAGGAGCACGGAGCGAGGAACGAGGAGACCAGGAGTACAAAACAAAGGGGTTTAATTACTGTGAGGAGCGAGGAACGAGGAGACCAGGAGTACAAAACAAAGGGGTTTAATATTCTCTTCAGGGAATCACACGTAACACAAGGAGGGGACATAAACAATTCCCACAAGGAGAGCCTCCAGGGCGGATCAGGGAGCCATGGCGGATCAGGGGACTCAGGAGGCCATGACGGAGCAGGGGACTCAGGAGGCCATGGTGGAGCAGGGGACTCAGGAGGCCATGGCGGATCCTCCGTGGCCTTAGCTGGCTCGACCACGGGTATATGGCCCCCACTAAAACATTTTCTTGGGGAAATCTAGGAATCCTGGGGGGCGCTCTGGTGGAGCGGGCACTAGATGGCGCTCTAGAAAGCGCTTACGAGGAGCGGGCACTGGGCCTGAAGCAGACACTGGAGCAAGCTCTGGGGCTGGAGCCGACACTGGAGCGAGC
>NW_015639530.1:262677-262780 GCF_001515625.1 Sinocyclocheilus rhinocerous | reverse complement strand
TCAGAGATTGCAGAGAGAACAGATACTCACGTTGCGTTTTCAGTGCATTATTCATTCCAGTGTGTTTCGCTTTTAAACATGAGCTCTGTCATATTCTGTGATT
>NW_015639530.1:249463-262649 GCF_001515625.1 Sinocyclocheilus rhinocerous | reverse complement strand
AAAGCATGTCAACATATTCTGTTACACCAAATACACCAAATAATGATCTTTAAAATAGCATCATATGACCCCTTTAAAACACCAGCTCTGTCATATTCTGTGATTGTCTCTGAAGAGCGCGAGCCCTCACTCGTCACGCACTTGTGTGAAGTACAGACTGAATGGATTGTCAACACATCCCACTGCTGTATGGCCAGATGAGACGCAAACTACGGTTTCTCGACTGGATAACCAGTCTCGCTAGTAAAGTTTTGATGGATGAAGACTGCAATCAAGGTAAAGACGATTGTGGTGGCATACAGGAGTCGTACAGTAAGCACCCGTGAGTCCGTTATAATAATGCGTGTATGAGCGCTCTTGACGCATTGATCGTACATTGTATTTATGCACAGGCAGAGACATTTCCGTACATTCATGTTGTTTCCACACACATTCACGAAAATGTTATGATTTGTCATGTTTATATTGCTGTGTTTAGTTATTCTGAATGGATCCGTGTACTGTAGTAGATATATGCAGTCAGCAGGCAATTGGTTTAGGGTTTTTTTGGCATCTCCATGTGGTCCTGTTCGGTATCGCAACTTGGCTTGTCTAAAATGTAAAAAAGCCCTTTGGTGTTGCACTGTACACATAATATAAAATTCTGATTTTTTTTCTTTCATATGTGCTTATGTGGGCTCCTTATATCATTTGGTTCTTTGGTGTCCTTTTGGCATTTCTAAGTGTCCTTTTTTGGAAAGACATCTAAATTTATCTTGAAAAAAGCTTGCAGAAAATATAGATTTTGGAGGATCACCCTTCAATCTTTTGGTTTACTTTGCTAGATGCTAGACACTGAAAAATTAGTGTTTACTATTGTCATTTTGCATTATTGACACTATTTTCCTAATTAATGCTGTTCAGTTGCTTTGACACAATCTGTATTGTTAAAAGCGCTATATAAATAAAGGTGACTTGACTTGACTTGACTAGATATATCAATTTAACTCAAATCAGTATTTCGTAATTATTTACTTACATTGCAAGTGTCTATGTAATGAGCAGAACAATGTATATCAAGCTGGTTGTTATCACAAAATATTTTTATTTCATAATTATTTTGCAATAGACTGGATGTACATTATCCCTTTGTCTGCCATCTCAGTCTGCCATCAATTCTCCAAAAATGACGGCTTGTTCTCATAGTTTACAGTACAGGGCCAATGTCAAACACATTTATCATGAGCATTTGAACCTTTTTTAATTTATTAAAGACATTAGGCCACTTCATTCCAGATTGCATGGCATTTAACCTCGTCACACGCTGCAATGTCAAAAACGTCACAATTCACAACAGGAGCCGCTGATCACAATCAATGTGTGAACTGGGCCGAAACAAGCGGGATGCTTAATAGTAATGCAGTGTTATGTATTATTATTATTATTATATTTATTAAAACTATTTAATATTTATTAAAAGCATTTGATTCAAAGAAATGTAGCGAACAAATCAAATGGAAACAAATAATTCTCCATAAGAAGCTCCCAAACCGACACTTCCCAAATGAAATTGGGTCATCTAATAATGTAGTTAGTTAGCTTAGTTTTTAATTTAGTTCATATGCTGTGTAAAGCAGTAACACTGATTCTTGCTTAGGTTACAATAATAAGAACTTAAATGTTTAAAACAACGAGTAGGTTGGTTATCAAGCATCCATTAGCCGCTACACTACCAGATCATTTTATTCATTACGAAGCATTCCTGTTGTCAAGGGAAAAGATTGTCCTATAGATAACTATAGAAATGTTCGACTTCTTTCAGCAGCTCCTATATAACTCACACCAATGTCCATTTGACACACTTCAGGAACCTCCATATGAAAACCGTGGGGAATCTGAGGACATCAGAGAACAATGCATATGAAAGAGAGAAAATCAGTGCTTTTGAAATGGAATATAAACATTTTCATTCCTATTGATAAATCGTTGTTTCCCAAGTGCTTCACTGTGATCTAATACAGTACAATTCACACAGATCACAGAGAGGTCGGCACTCGCAATGAAAGTCCAAGGATCTTCCTTTGCAGTGCTTTTAGCTTTGCATACATTTCTTTCATTCATTTTCAGTGTTATTTTAGTGTTATTTATATAGCCTATAGTTTAATAATATTTTGAATTAGCTTTCCTTTTATATTTTTAGCTTTCATTTTAATTTTAGTTTAAGATTGTCATTTGTATTAGTTTTTTTTTTTTTTTCATATTTCAATTTAGCTTTAATTTATTTTTATTTTAGTTTTAGTAATTTTAGAACTTCAATTTGAGCTTATTTTAGTACGTTTCCAAGGCAACATTTCTCATGTTCATTTAAGTTTATATATAATCTTCTCTATGTAAAGCGGTATTTCAATTAACAAAAACATATTTTAAAAGTTGTAGTTAACATTGAAAAACACAGTTTTTTTATTTTATTTATTTATTTTATCCTTTTTGTCATGAGAGGTGAAACATTAACACAGAACACATAAATTATAAAGTAAATCCTTGGTAACTTTAATGCATGTACATACTGTAGCTCTTAGAGAAACTAAATGTGTCCACTCAACTAGAAAATACTACAGAGAACAAAATGTTGAGTCAGCTGGGAAAATGTTGGAATCCAAAGGGGAACTGTTAAAAGTATTTTAAAGGGGTCATATGATACAATTTCAATTTTTCCTTTCTCTTTGGAGTGTTACAAGCTCTTGGTGCATAAAGAAGATCTGTAAAGTCTCAAATCCAAAGAGATATTCTTTCTCGCCGTGTGTGACGCTGTGTTTCGTTGTGAAAGCGAAACTACTTACTAACGCGTAAAAAGACAGTATAACTCATTATAATCCATAATTATGTCCCCACTGGATGCAACGAATGCCTCATTTATAATGGGTTTTCATGTTTTTGAATCATCGCTCCGGCCTGACAGGGCATCACAGTATGGTAAGGGGCGTAACATTTCCGTCACATGCTTGAGGTATTCGGCCAATCACAACGCACTGGATAGCTGGCCAATCACAGCACACCTCGCTTTTTCAGACCGATGAGCTTTGTAAAAATCAACGCGTTTCAGAAAGACAGGGCATAGAGGAGAAACAATAATGTACAGTATGTGGAAAATAATGTGTTTTTTTAACCTTAACAGAGCATATTCATCATTCAAATAGATGAATCAATGATAAATTGCAACTGCAAAGTCTAGACACCCAGATTTCTCTGCATATCATAGGAACACACGTCTAGGACTAGACAAACGATGTGATTAAGTAGGTGGAGGAAGGCCAACAAGAAGCATTGGCCAGAGCACCAGGGTGAACATCTCGATTCTTTATGAGAAATGTCAGATGTCTCAACTAAAGAACATCACCTTTTGATGAACTCTTGCAGCTGTACAACACGCTGCCAACCTGTACCTTCTCCTGCAGCAAAGGACTCCAAGCCAACTGAGGATCAGCTTCCATATGCTTGGCCTGAGCGAATCTCCAAATTGCACTTTGGTATTGCCACACACACACACACACACACAATGTGTGCTTTTTCTATTAAAGGGGTCATATGATGCTGCTAAAAAGAATATTATTTTGTGTATTTGGTGTAATGAAATGTGTTTATGCGGTTTAAATTACAGTATTCTCATGATTAACACTGTCCGCAGCAACCAACCATCACTCTTATTCACACCTTCTTAAAAACACCATCAGCTGATTGGATGTTCCTATTATGCAAAGTTCACACTGCTCGCTCTTAATGTAATAAAGTTACAGCTAATAAATTGTAAACTATAAATTAGCTGTTCCTTAATATGATTTATGAGCTAAGCAGCCTTCAAATTTGTCAGAGAAACTTTTAAATATTTCAGTTTTATTTTATTTTATTTAAAAAAAAAAAAAAAAGTTTTGTCTCAACAAACAAAAATGTTTAAAATAGCATGAAATCAAAACTTTCTCAACAGTGTTATTTTAGTTATAACAGTGGTATCAGATACTATTACAGTTTTGGTTAGTATTCTGAATTAATTTGTATTTTTTATTTTTTTTATTTTCTGTTTTCACTTTATCATTTTAAAGTTTTAGTCTTTTTTCTTATTTTATTAGTTTAATTTGTATTTATTAATTTTTTTATTATTTGTATTCGTTTCTATTTATTAGTTTAGTTTTTACTTTAATAATGTAATTTTATTAGTTTTAGTTTTATTTGTATTCATTTTTAATTGTATTATTTTTTATTTATTAGATTTATTAGTTTAGTTTTTACTTTAATAATGTAATTTTATTAGTTTTTGTTTTATTTGTATTCATTTTTTATTGTATTATTTTTTATTTATTAGATTTAGTTTAGTTTTCACTTTAATTTTAGTTACTTTAATACATTTTGCTGGTTTTTTTATATGTCAATATGTTTATTAATTTTTCATTCATTGTAGTTTGTTTGTTTTAGTTAATTTAGTTTAACTTAAACTAATCAAAAATGAGAGATGTGGGCAACTAGATCAAATATAATAAGTATAATAAGTATAAATAAGTTTTTAATATTTTATTTCTGTTAACGTTTATTTTATTTCAAGTATTTTATTATTATTATTCATATGATTATTATTATTAATTAATTTATGTAATTTATGTATTATGGTTTTAACAATAATAAACCTGTTTCTCAATGCTAATTGTGAATGATTTCTTGATTATTCCAAAGAAAAATGTGTGCTTAGAATCTTTCATCATAACTTAAGGATATCCAGCACCATCTGAATTTTTATTTTTGATAGACGTTGCCAAGCTACTTGTCAATTTTCCCAATCCAATCAATTCCTGATGCATAAAAACAGGTAACTAAAACCATTTTTTCACTCAGCTATAGGAAAAACATCTCTCACATTGTGAATTATTTGTGGCTAAAATCAGGGTGCGAACTACGGGGGAGCTAGGGGGAGCTCGGCTCCCCTTAATAAGACATGGGCTCCCCTGAAAACGGGATTTGTGAAATTTTGGGGGGTCTCAAAAAATATTGACAATGTGTTATTTTGACGTGCAATTTCAGTTTTGTGTAATGTGATCATCGTGGATTATTATGTGTAAAATTGCAAAAATATCATTAATTCATTCATGCATGACGGCGATTTAAACCTAATTCACTTCAATAAAGATAACTATACATGCTATTCTTGTCATGAGCATCAAGGTGTGGGGGCGCTGCGGTGCAAATTCCACTCATGTTTAGTACATGTTAACTCAAAGATTCGTAGAAAAAAAATAAACGCTGGGCTCTGTCGTCGATTCTGTGTTAAGGTAAGGCATGAAATTCGCAATTATGTGTTGTGGCTGGGTTGTTATAGGTCTGCGTGACTCTCGATGTCTTAGGCCTAATTGAACGGAGGAATTATGGTATTCTTCTCTAGCCTGACGACGAGTAACTTTAACCGTTGTTCATGTGAACTCAAAGACAGCCTGATGCTTTGTTTATAGACTATTTGTGGGTAGCTATTTGTTGTTTCACCTATCAATTCGTGTCGATAAAGTATAATAGGGTAAATCCTGTATAGTGATTTATCCTATATAGTGCTTGCATAAAGCAAGTAGTGCATACACTTGTAGCTGTTATGTATCTTTGTAAGTCATTGTAAGCCCTCTTTTGAGGCACGCGCAAGCGCACGAACACCCCCCCCCATAATCAGAAAATCATAATCAGCTCTCCAAAAATCAAGAACGCTTGGCGACCCCCAGGTTAGGGAACACAGCGCCATCCTTTCCCTCCTGTAAACATTTCCGGATCCAATTTGTTGTCTCCGTTATTGATAGAAGCTGTGCAATACTTTAATTCTGCCCTCATTTTAGCGTATTAGCGCCTCCAAGCACAGCAGCTCATTAATCAGCGTGTGCAGATGCTCCAAGCAGCCCGCAGTACTACTGTTCTTTCAGGGCCGAGTCAATGGATCTCTCTGTAGGAGGCCGAGAGAAAGCGAGTGCTCACTGTGAGGGCTCACTGTGAGAGAGAAGAGAAAGGGCATTGAAAATGGACTGGAGTGAGGAGCTAGCAGAATGATAAGAGGGCAAGGGGCTTCACATCGCCAAAGGAGACCAAGAGGGAACTCAGCTCTGCACAGAAAGCTGAAGCCAGGAGAGAACTGACAGTCCAGCACAGTTCAGCTCAGGGCAGCGAGAGAGACAGAGAGAGGGAAGAAGACAGAGAGAAAGAGAGAGAAAGGGTGATCCCTGTGCTTGATGCCATCTGGCCTCTCTCACTGATCCAGAACGTGATACTGACAGTTGGAGGAGAAATGAGAAAGAAACCAGGGATGAGCAGAGAGGTGAGGAGAGAAGAGAATCAGGAAGCATTTACATTTCGACAGATGTTTAAGCTCCTTTTCTTTAGATGGTTGAGGACGTGAGGAATGTCCTTCGTTGGGCCAATGTGTGGACAAGAGAAAAAGCTGGCCTCTCTCACTGATCCAGAACGTGATACTGACAGCTGGAGGAGAAATGAGAAAGAAACAAGGGATGGTGAAGAGAGAAGAGAATCAGGAAGCATTTAAAAGAAAAGTCCTTCATTCGGCCAGTGTGTGGACAAGAGACAAGGCTTTTACTTAAAAGGTGAAGTGGGTCATTTTTACAATGTGAAAATAGTTTTGTCATATTCCCTAAATTAACTGTTTACCAAGAAATCATTCACTCACCCGCATCACATTTTAAATCCGTATGGCTTTATTCTGTGGAAGACAAAATTAGAATTTTTGTGTTCCATGCAATTATTATATTATATTATATTATATTATATTATATTATGTAGACATTACAATTCAAAAGTTTAAAATATATATATATATTTTTTTTTTTTTTACTTTTAATTTTTGTAAATACTTTTATTCAGCAAGGACAATTAAATTGATCAAACAAAAAAAAAACATTTATAATTTATTTATAATAACATTTATAATGTGACAAAAAAAATCAATTTCAAATAAATGCTGTTCTTTTGAACTTTCTATTTCTAACTTTTCTTTTTCTATTATTTCAAAAAACTGATTTTTTTTTAATATACATTTTAATATATATTCAAATAGAAAACAGTTTTTTATTGTATTAATATTTCACAATATTGCTGCTTTTTTAATCAAATTTATTTTACTCTGTAAAACAGCTGAGCTATTGCAACACTTAAGAAAAATCTAGTTGAGTTAAAACTAGTGTTGGGGAAAGTTTCTTTTAAACGTAATGCATTACAATATTGCGTTACTCCCTAAAAAAGTAACTAATTATGTTACTTAGTTACGTTTTATGGAAAGTAATGTGTTACATTACTTTTGAGTTACTTTTTAAATCTGGACGGGGCTTGCTTGTTTGTTTTTAATATAAAACAGTTCTTCTTTTACAAATGTAAAAGCTCTTTCACAACAAAACTGCAATGAATACGCCTCAGGCTGAAGGAACTGTAAATTCATGTCTGTACAGTAGAGGGCGCAGCTCGAACAAATTGCATGAAGAATATGACGCAGGAGAAATTCAACACTATTCAGCAAAAACTAAAATGAAACACAAATGTGTATTAGTCATATTTAGTCTAGAACTACAGTAACATCATGTTTATACAGCACTCACAATGCCTCTGCACTTACTCCCGATTTCTCTCAACATGGCAACGCGAAAGCTGTCAGTCAAGACATGGGAAACAAAGTAACTGGAGTTACTTATTTGAAAAGTGACTCAGACATTTCCCTTTATTTTAAAAAGTAGTGCTGTCAAAAGATTAATCGCATTCCAAATAAAAGTTTTTGTTAACATAATATATGTGTGTGTATTGTGTTTATTTATGTATATATAAATACATACATACAGTACATATTTTGAAAAAATGACTTTTATTTTGAATGTGATGAATCGCGATTAATTGTTTGACAGCACTATTAAAAAGTAACGCATTACTTTACTAGTTACTTTAAAAAGTAATCTATGTAACTCGCGTTACTTGTAATGCCTTTGTTAGCTGCTCCTACATATAGCTGCACATTAGAGTTTACATGCAAACAGTGTTTAGACCAGGGGTGTCAAACTCAGTTCCTGGAGGGCCACAGCCCTGCACAGTTTAGATTCAACCCTAATTAAACACACCAGCTAATCAAGTCATTTGAGGGCCACAGCCATGCACAGTTTAGATTCAACCCTAATTAAACACACCAGCTAATCAAGTCATTTAGGCTTATTTGAAAACTACATGGTATGTGTGTTGGGGCAGGGTTGTAACTAAACTTTGCTGTGGCCCTCCAGGAACTGAGTTTGACACCCCTGCTTTAGACAACCAAAATAATATTAAGGACAATTTATAAGCAGGACGTTTGTGACAGCATGTCAGATACAGTCTGATTCAAAGAGAGTAGTTTATTTCTAATGGACATAAATGTGGCAAGCATCTAATAGTATTTAAAATTTAAAATAACAGTCTGACTGATAACGTGAGTACACATACCTGTTCAGACAATACACAACTGCAAATTTCAGTAATTTTTCAATCTGGATGGACACAAATAACAGAAAAACAACAGAAAAGTTGAGGAGAGTATCTCACAACTGAACTGAAAAACTATTTGGGGCAAAGGGCCAATTATCATTGGCGGCCTTTTGAGCCGAGTAAATTACTTACCACACCTGAGGTGCTTGAAGTCACATTTTATGATCGATTTTAAACACATTTGATGTGTAACCTTTAATAATGCTGTTGTGTATTCTGTATTAGTTCATGCTAATTGGATTTTTGGCATTTGTAGCTGCTAAATGGTTCACTTACAGGGACCTCAGCAAGCATTCTCACGCTGATGGTAATTTAATAGTTTCTGCCTGCTGAAACTCACCTCATGAACCGCAATTGTGTCATGTTGAGCCAGCAATCCTCTGGTTCCAAATCTCACTCACTCTCATTTAAGGGGACAGATCACCCGCTGTCTGAAAGATACAGTGGTGCAAATAGCTTTTTCAATACATAGAGTCACTGAGTAGGTTTAATTTACCACTGTTTGGCTAGCGGGCTAAAGGAAGCTTGTTTCTGCCACAAGATGAAAAAAAAATTACACAATTCAGACTTTTTTGCAATGCTAAATTTACATTTCCCAATTCTGACATTTTTCTAGATATAAACTCAGAATTGCAAGTAATAAATAGAGAAGAAAAGTATAAGAAAAGTCAAAATTGTCAGATATAAACTCAAAATTGCACAAAAAAAAAAAGAGGCAGAATTGCTTGTTTATATCTTGCAATTCTAATGTTTGTTTGTTTGTTTGTTTTTCAATTCTGAGTTTATATTGCAAGATATGCTCTCAGAATTTAAATTTTAAGATATAAAGTTATTATTATTATAAAGATGCAATTGGGGGGAAAATGTTAGAATTGTAGATTGTCACAGTTGCCTACTGTGAGGAGTGAGGAACAAGGAGACGCAGGAGAATTGCCATCAGAACAGTCTTTAATCATCTACATGAAAACAAGGAACACACACGTAGCAACAGGGATGGACGATAGTAGACCCAACAGAGACAGAATGCTTAGACTAGGACTTATATACAAGACGAAACAAAGGGAATAAAGAGGAACACAGGTGCACAGAATCACTACTCAGACCAGGAACAGGAAAACCATATATGGGAAGGAAACATGGGAGAAATTGGGTAACGAGCACGTGGGGAGGGAAAACACAACACAAAACAGTCCATAATCCTGACATTACTCCCCCCCTCCCGGAAGGTGCGTCCCGCGCCGTAACAACTCCACCGGGGAGGGGGGTGGACGCCCTGGAGGCTGGTGCAGGACAGGGACAAGGAAGGCCTCCAAGGCGGATCAGGGAGCTCGGGAAGCCATGGCGGAGCAGGGAGTTCAGGGGGCCATGGCGGAACAGGCAGAGGAAGGAGCCAGGGATACAACATGAGGAACCAGGGCGGAACAGATGGAGGGAGGAGCCAGGGAGACAGCAGGAGGGACTTGGAGCATGCGGCACCAGGTGGGACCCAGGTCACAGCCATAATGGCGACCCACGGTGGAGCTGACGGAGGGAGGAGCCAAGGAGGAAGAAGGGCTGACGACTCCAGGGGGCCAACCAACGAAGGCGGAGCAGGTGGTGGAGGAGCCCGAGGCGGAGAGCCAATGACGGAAACAGGAGACCTCACTGGGCTGGACTTGGGAACCGGAGCCCTCAATGGGCTGGACATGGGAACAGGAGTGAAGGCCGCGGTGGAGCCAGAGCGACAGAGGACTGAGGAGGAGCCGACGGGATGAAGGAGCCTGACGGAGTCACTCTCTGGGCAGGACATGGAAACCGCAGCCCTCTCTGGGCTGGACGTTGGAACAGGAGTATAGAGGGCTCCGCAGCAGGAGGGAGGAAAGGGGCCAGATCAGCATCCCAGTCGATGAGGTCCCCTTCTATAACCTCTCCCTTGCAGTCCAACAGTCCCAGATCCATTATCAGCTCACCCTCAGCCCCGGTGCAGGGGGCGGAGCTCCTCTCCGCGCTCTCACTGTCCGCGGCATTCTCCCTCGTGGGGGGCTCTGTTGCCGGCTCTCGCACCTTGACTGACATCACTTGCAGCTCCTGCTCCGCGGCGATCCGTTGCTCTGTAGCTCCATGCGGCAACGGCTCGTGGAGCCGGAGGGACGAGGGAGCCCGGCGGAGCTAGTGGACTGCCGGGCCATGGCGGAGAGGAGGGAGCTAGGAGTCATGGTGGAGTCGACGGGTCCACGGACCGAGGCGGAGTCCGGGGCTTAGAGGCTGGAGGCGGAGTCAAGGGATACTCCAGCCACGCCGACGCTGGAGGTCGCACCGTGCTGATAGTGGGCTGAGGGCGAGCAGAGGGGCTGACAGACGACAGCGGCGGAGGAGGAGGCAGGAGCGGAGACCTCACTGGGCTGGACTTGGGAACCGGAGCCCTCAATGGGCTGGACATGGGAACAGGAGTGATAGAGGGCTCCGCAGCAGGAGGGAGGAAAGGGGCCAGATCAGCATCCCAGTCGATGAGGTCCCCTTCTATAACCTCTCCCTTGCAGTCCAACAGTCCCAGATCCATTATCAGCTCACCCTCAGCCCCGGTGCAGGGGGCGGAGCTCCTCTCCGCGCTCTCACTGTCCGCGGCATTCTCCCTCGTGGCGGGCTCTGTTGCTGGCTCTCGCACCTTGACAGACGTCACTTGCAGCTCCGGCTCCGTGGGCTCTCCGTCAACGGTGATCTCGGGCTGATGCTCCGCGCAGCGGGGAGATGGTGGGCTGGGCTCTGGGTTTGGCTGTGCTCTGGATCGGACATAGACCCTCTCCAGACACCGGATGATCGCTTCCCTCCAGCTCAGGCCAGTGGTGTCTGGGAGGTCTACGGGGCGGCAGTAATTATCTCCGATCCAGAACAATGAGTTCAGCGCAGCATCGTCGAACGCCGTAACCACGGCGAGCTGGCTGAACTCAACCGCATACTCCAACAGGGAAAGGTATTTGCGGGCGAGGGCGGTGAACCTTGCGGCGAGGGGATCCATAAGGGAAACAACAGGGAAAACAGAAAACAAAACACTGGGAAAAACGCAAGGTAAACGGTATGGGTCCAGTGTTCTGTCACAGTTGCCTACTGTGAGGAGCGAGGACCGAGGAGACGCAGGATAATTGCCATCAGAACAGTCTTTAATCATCTACAGGAACACAAGAAACACACACGTAGCAACGGGGATGGACGATAGTAGACCCGACTGTCACAAATCCGGTCTGTGGACTCCCGTATGATTGCCACCAGAGGTCGCCATTCCATTATATTGACTCTCACACTACACAGATTGTTTCACGTTACCTTGGACTACATTTCCCATCTGCCATTTCACTAATCACACGCTCACCTGAAACCAATCACACACACTATATAACACCCATTTAGATCCTGTTCAATGCTGAGTATTGTATAGCATTTATCACTCTCCTAGCGATAGCTACTCTACGGAGCCAGTTCTAGTTTTCATAGTCTAGTCATAGTCTCATCTTGCCTGTTTTCCTGTGTTCAGATTCTTGCCTGTGTTTTTCGGATTACCCTTTTGTCTCGCCGTTCGGACTCTGTTTGCCCCTGCCTGGACTATTGCTGTGAACCTGGATTATCTCTTTTCCTTGCCCTGTCGGATTACATCCGCCATTGATTGACCCTCACCTGTTTTCTGGACTACTCTTGTGTCTTGCCCGCGATATACCTATTTGCCATTGTTTGACCCTTGCCTTTTTTGTGACCACGTCTTTGAATAAAGCTTGTATATGGATCTGCACGTCTCTCGTCTCGTTCGCCCTGTTACACCGACAGAGACAGAATGCTTAGACTAGGATTTATATACATGACGAAACGAGGAAATAACGAGGAACACAGGTGCACAGAATCCCTACTCAGACAAAAGGAGACCATGAACAGGAAAACCATATATGGGCAGGAAACACTGGAGAAATTGGGTAACGAGCACATGGGGAGGGAAAACACAACACAAAACAGTCCATAATCCTGACAGATAAACAGTCACACATACAGGCCCGGTTCTTGACGGCTATAGAAGGGCGGGCTGGCAGATATCCTGGGTGGGCATTTTTTAGTTGTCATATCATCATATAGTATAAAAGATATTTATACTGTACTGCTATATTAACTATATTAACTATATTATATGTACACTGAAAAAAGCTTTCATGGGCAGTCTAGAATATCATGCACTTTCACAACAAAATAAACTTTTTTTTTCTTTATTGAATAGTAAAAAAAAAAAAGCCCTCTTTGTTCTCTTTCTCTGGATCATTGTTTCTACACGACTGACTCTTTTCAACTAACTTTTTTATTTAAACCAAACAAGGCTGTAATCATGTCTAGAACATTGGAAGGACCAATTGTTTTGAGGAAAATATAAAGACCAGACCACTATGGTAATAGTATTTATTTAAAGAAACTAAATAAATAAAGGATTTAAATGGAGTTAGGGGAATAAATTAAAAAAAGAAAAACGAACAGTAAAAGAACAAGAATAATAATTTTTGTAAAGTAATCAATCTGAACTGCAAATAATATTATTGTTTTAAAATATGCACCCATTCAATTTTAGTTGTATTGTTGAAAACGCAAAACAGAAAAATGCTATTGTCGTCATAATCAATTATAAATTACATGAATCATGTAAATGGCAGACCTACTTTCCATTCAAAAC
>NW_015639530.1:247989-249310 GCF_001515625.1 Sinocyclocheilus rhinocerous | reverse complement strand
CAGTTGAATTTTTGTTGAATTGTTAAAAAAGAAAAATATTGTCGTCATAATCAATTATAAATTACATGAATCATGTAAATGGCAGACCTACCTTCCACTCAAAACCGTGGAATTTGAAAAAAAAAAAAAAAAGGTAGAATAGTTTGCATCACTGGATATTGTTGGTCGTTTATGTCGGGGAACGCTACGTTTCTTATACAGTCGAGCCGACTGTTGCAACGAACGCAACTTTCACCATACAAGCTCTTTACTTTCAGTTTTCATTCTTACATTCAGCATTAACAGCAATCCAAATGGGGTAAGCTTTCAACTGAACTGTATAGTGTACATGCATTTTAGATGCTTATATTATGCTCTTGCCCCGTCCACGCACGTTAGGCTATTATATGAGCTGGTTTATTAAAATATTAAAACCGCTCAGGTAATTTCAGTGGCAGGCTATGATACAAATTCATGTAGCCTATTAAACTCCCCGTAACTCACAAACTCCCCGTGATAGCGCTGCTTTTCTGCAACAGACTGAAGCTCCGCGTGAATTCAGCACGCCTTGCATTCAGATAATAAAAGAAAAATGCTGCAATTTTCTGGTGTTATTTTATTATTGTTGGGGCAGTCTACAGCTATATCTTAAACTTCTTAAAATACAGTCCACTTCAGATTGATTTTTATCACCGCATATAATTCTGATTGGGTGGGCAAGACTGTCATTTGGGTGGGCTTAGCTCACCCCTGCCCATGCATGGAGCGGGTGCCGCACACATATCTTTTTTTTTATTCCATGGTGGGCAAAAAAAGGTAAAACGTAAAAAACACGGTGAAACGTAAACTCAAAATCCAGAAAACAAAATTAAAAATTAAGAAGTGCAAGATATAAACTGCAATTGTGAGATATATGCTCCTGAAAAAAAAAAAAAAAAATCTCACAAAAAAATTCTGAGATGTAAACTCAAAATTCAGAGAAAAAAATCTGAATCGCAAGATAAAAACTCAGAATTGCAATTGTGAGATACAAATGTGCAATTCTGAGATTTAAATGTATTGTTTTTTAAATTGTTACAAAACAATATATTTAAAATAAATGCTGCTTTTTTACTTTTTTACACACTTTTCATCAAAGAATTCTTAAAAAAGTTTCATGGTTTAAAAAAAAGAAAAGAATAATAGTGAAAAGAATAATTATTATTTCTTGTAACAGTTGGAACAATTACAGTTACAGTTTATTACAGTATTACATTTTTTTTACTGTATTTTTTTACATATATATGTGTTACGTATCCGGTCCATGAACTTCCGTCTGCTAGCCATCAGAGGTCACCCTTTC
>NW_015639530.1:241711-247658 GCF_001515625.1 Sinocyclocheilus rhinocerous | reverse complement strand
ATGCTCCTGAAAAAAAAAAAAAAAAAATCTCACAAAAAAATTCTGAGATGTAAACTCAAAATTCAGAGAAAAAAATCTGAATCGCAAGATAAAAACTCAGAATTGCAATTGTGAGATACAAATGTGCAATTCTGAGAAGAAAAGTCAGAACTGTAAGATATAAATATATAATTCCATGAAAAAAGTCAGAATTGAGAATGAGATAAAAAGTTGCAATTACCTTTTTTATTTTTTATTCCATGGCAGAAACAAAACAAAAACAAACAAAAAAACTTTTTGCATCGAAATGTAAAGTAAAATTTCAGAGAGAAAAAAAAGTCAGAATTGCAAGATGCAAACTTGGAATTGCAAGTAAAAAGTCAGAATTCTGAGTTTATATCTCACACTTCTGACTTTTTTCCTCACAATTCTAAAAAATAGAATTGTGAGATAAAAAGTAATTTTACTTTTAAAAAGTCAATTACTTTTCTACTTTTTATTCCTTAACAGAAATAAGCTTCCATACTAACGTTGTAAACTGACTTTTAAAAATAACATGCTAAATTACAGAAAATAGCCCATTAAATACCTCAGCATCTGTCTGTTGTTGTTTAGTTCATTTGAGAGGCTCACAAAATCTATTCTGGCAAATCAAACATCCCCTCCAGTCTTAGTTTTTAAATCTGAAGACTAATTAAGATACTAAATATCAGGGGTCTAAATATCAGGTACACCTAGAGCGCTTGCGGCTCCGTCTTCATGATGCAATCCAGCTCTGACAGCATCCAAGCATATAGCACTGCTTATTTCTCCACCGTACATCAGCGAGTGCGGCTCAGTGCTGAATACTTATGATTGCCAATTGTAGTCATTCAGGAACGATATGCAATCGTTTACACTACACTTCTCAAAAGTAGATGCGAAATGTGAGCTGTTTGAAGCGCCTATTATGAATGTAAGCCACTTATTGTTCCTAAATGTACTGCATGAGAAGTTGAATGCACGTACACACAAAAGACAAGAATGGCTCAGAATAAAGCACAACAGCAACTGACCATTCTTTTTCACATTGTTGGTTTCGGATCCATTTTTCTCATTCGTTTTCTCCAAAGAGACTTCAGAAAATCTTAAAATAAAAATAATGGCATGAAAAAAAACAAAAAAATATTGACTATATAAAATTCTGTTTTATTGTCCGCCCCGTTACAATATGTATATATATATATATATAGTTTTCATTTTTTTATTATTTATTTATTTTAGGTTTACACATTATAACTACCACAAAACCAATCATAAACAATGCTGAGGTGCGGTTACAAGTGCTGACTTTGATTACTAAATGGATGTATTCTCTGTGCAACGTGAAAGTTTACTTTTTCTTGACTGAAACAACATTTGAGGTGTCAAGCTTTTTTTCCAGTGCTTGAGGCGAATGCTTTGAGTGCAAAGCAGATCAGAAGTTCCTTTTCTACGGGATCCACAAGAAAAGCGGTGGGCCATGGGTGGGGGGGTCATAAACAGAGAGGGGCATTGCTCGCACAGATCCACAAATACCTCAGAGATAGTTAAAGATGATAGCATCAATCACCACCCCCCACTGACACCCTAAAGGTGCTCCAAAAAATGCTGGCCTTTCCACTGATTTGAGAGCGGTGTCTGTAAACCAGCCCATATTCTTATCACCACAAGAGGGTTTATAAAACTGGGCACAGATCAAATCACAGCAGCCAAAGTCAAAAATAGGTTGCATACAGGGACGGAAAGTTCAGAGCAGAAACTATTTTTCAACTATCACTGAACAAATGCAATATTCTTTTCAAGAGCAGTTTGATTGATTCTCATAGTCAGCTTTATTTTTCAGCTGTGTTCTTATTGTATTGTATCTGTCATACATTATTTTAAGTATGTGGAGAGATGGATGAATGGATGTTCTGTTCAGTAATTGTATGGAGCATCTGCAACAAGCTGAATGAAGCACAAAAAAATAAGACACAAGAAATTACACTTACTACAATTTCAGCAAGAAGTGTCGGTAAGGGTAAGTCTCACCATAACCAGGTCACATTTCACCTAAAAATAGAAAGGAAAGAAAAAATAAAATTGGATTATTACATTGTTTTCGTAACAATTTAAAACACATTTACTATTCATTACCGCATTCAAAAGTTCTACTAATATTATATTTTAGCCAAAAAAAATGTTTAATAGATTATTTCAAATACTTAATTCTGCATAAATTAGACAAAATAAAACAAATACATTCATAATATCATCAAAAACTATAATAGAACATCAATGATACTAAAATAACGATAACTATAAAATAACTAAAATAAGATATGTTGAAAATTTGGGGTGAATGTCACATTGAAAAAATCTGCAGCAATAGGCTTTATTTTTCTTAAGAAAATATATTTTATTTTTTTCTCATGTTCTTTTGATTTTGGGTGAAATTCATCTGCAAAGCACCTTAGCAGAGACCACTAATAAGCACACTCAGGAAACTTCAAAGGCACGCCGTACTGCATTGGATCACCATTCTGTGCCTGCTGGGGCAAAATTAGCTTAGTACTCGTGTTGGGAGTCAAACAATTGTTGCATACGTGTGGAAATGATCTTTTTATTCACACCATTTTTATATGGAATAGCTCTGAGAGACGGGCGACAGTGACTCGAGCTGCGACCTCCAGCTGTTTCAATTTACTCTCTCTTTTACAGTTTTAATTATCTTCTCTTTTCTTCTTGAACGTAAACATGCAGAACTAATTGAAGTTATTGGTGCAAATAGTTCTTCTGATATTCATAATGACAGTTTTGTCAAGGGAGCAAAAACAACAAGTTGCATGAAATCTAGGCAGCTGAATATGCCAGTAGTTTGTATTTGTCTCAAAGACATGCACACAAGAAATATCAAATGTCAAAATATATAGTACACACACATTTTTCTGGTTTTGTGCATGATTCACATTATTTAATCATCAAAATAATATTTATATAATATTATTCATTCATTCATTCATTCTCAATATGAAATCAGATTAATTTTTCTTGGTCTTACTGTGCATGATTCATCAGTGCATGTTATTCCAAAAAAGGATTAGTCCTCATAATATTGAATCATCAGAATGTACTATTTATATAATAAATATTATATTATATTAATATTATATTAACAAAATCAAAATTATCCACCAATTGTCAATCAACTGCAAACACCAACTAATTATCAAATGTGTATAATAATGACAATAGAATAATAATAGAATAGAATAACATTCTATTCTATATAAATGTTTGTAATAACTTACACACAGATAGATAGATAGATAGATAGATAGATAGATAGATAGAGAGAGAGAGAGAGAGAGAGAGACACAGAGAGGGATGGATGGATGGATAGAGAGAGAGAGAGAGAGAGAGAGAGATAGATAGATAGATAGATAGATAAAAATATGAAATATATAAAATAAAATGTTATTGTATTATATTGTTATTATATAGTAATTATATTGTATATTATATCAATCTAATATGACCAAAATAAAAATCAGATAATTGTCAACAGTCAACTGCAAAAATCCACAAATAATTTATACCAATCAATCAAAGGCATCCATACATTTCTCAAAATAAATGTCATTTTACATGAAAATCAAATTATTAAAAAAATAATTCTTGAGAATGTTTCTCAAGTGAAGCAGGGGGGGACCTGTTGTTCAACTTTTAAAAATTTAATTGGGCAGCTTTTGTGAATGTAATCAGTATAAAATAGTTTTTTTTTAAAAAGTATAATTGTCAAGATCTTGCTCTTGTTCTCCTGTCTTGTGTTTGGACATTTGTGTTACTTCCTGTCTAGAGTGCCATTTGTAGTCAACTTGTAGTCCTATTGTTTCATTGGTCGTCTTGATTGCTTTCACAGGTGTTTCATGTTACCTTGTCATCCTGTTAACTTCTGTGTATAAATAGCCCAGTGTTTCAGTTAGTCTTTGTCAGTCGTTGTCTTTGCGAAGTTGTGGTGTGTTGTTTCTTTTGCCTGGTTCTCACCGAGTTATGTTCATCGTTTGATGCTCTGGATTACTTTTGTTTTATTAAACTTCCTACTGCTTGCATTTGGATCCATATTGGTCAGTCGTTCTGTTACACGTCAGTGCAAGGAAGAGCAGAGGTCGGATCCAAATGCAAGCAGTAGGAAGTTACTGTTATTTAGTTACTTGTTAATAAAACAAAAGTAATCCAGAGCATCAAACGATGAACATAACTTGGTGAGAACCAGGCAAAAGAAACAACACATAAAGAAATAAATACATTTTATTTCAGCTAGTTGTCGAGGTAACTTTTCTCATTTTTGTTTAGTTTAAATTAAAGTACTATAATAAGTTAAACTAAACGAACTTAAAAAATTATAATAATCATAAAAACTATATGGACATTACAGCTGACAAAAACACAACAGAATTACTAAAACTTTAACAAAAATTAAGGTGAAAACAGAAAATATAAAAATAAAATGTAATTCAAAATATTAACCAAAACAGAAAAGTAACTGATCTGAACGACTGGAAAAGTAATGGAAAAATCACACAAATTCGCTCTGACGTGTAAATGATGTCCCACCAACCAACAGCTATATTGCAAACTCATCCCACCCAGCCCTAGTTTGCGAGTGAAGCACTTCAACTTCCCGGCTCCACACAAGTGGCATTTCCACAGCCAAATCGTCCTTTCACAATGCGAACAAGTCAGTGCGGTGTATAATTTAACCATCACGACCAGCCATGTGCCTTTTGTCCCCTGGGGAGATTCTGGGGTGATAACCGTCTCTGCCTCTGAGCAATTTACAGCCATCAGTGAAGCACAACATTAGCCAGAAAATGATCTCCAATGGCTAGCCAATTCACAGCAACTAAATTGAAGATGCACCTCGCTGCCGCCCCGTCTATGAATCAGCGATAACCCCGCCGCTGGGCTTAAATAAAAAACACAGTTTTTGGAGATTACTTAAGACTTGCTGAATTACATCAGCTGTTTATTTTGAAAAGAGGGGTTGAAAAGGGAGAGAGGAGGCAACTGAAACATCAAGCGCTCTATTGGTTCGAGGTCTGTTCCAGATCAGAGGTCATATGAAAACATCAAATTACATCCCCAAATCTACATGTTATCAGCGGACTGGCACAAATGAGTTTACGAGCCGACTTTGAAGAGCTCTGCGAAGACTTTTTTTGTCGGGATGCTGGTTCTTGCTGGTACAACTTTCTTTAAAAAGGCTTTTTTTTGCTGTGGCACTTGATCCTCTTTAAAAAGACGAGCAAAGAGAGAAATGAGAATGAGAGAGAAGAAAACAGAAATGGTTTAATGGTTCGAATCATCTCCGTCGTGAACCGAACGCTTTCTCAGATGAAAACGCAAACATTTGAGTTCTTTGTTTGCCAATAAGACTTCATTAGACTCGATGTCAGCTCTTTTATGTGAACGCAAATGCAGATTTTGAGTTCAAATCATTAAAACAATGCAGTAGCTTTCACATCACAACTGCATCTTTCACATGTCAGAAGCATGTCAATGAAAACAAACCGGCCGCAATACATCTAAAGGTAAAATAGAATAACACATGCAAATGAGATTTGGCAGGGAAAAGTACTGATTATTAATGCAGCACAGCTTATATTTTGGTCTGTTCATCACACAAAGCTATTGTATAGCTTTAAAAGGCTTGGAATATACACTGTCATTTTAAAGAAAAAGGTTACTTCATTTCAGTATTTCAGGTTTTCTACTTACTGTTACTTACCTTTTCTTTGTAATTGATTAAATTTACAAGCTTTTTACCTTTTAAGAAACACAACAATTAAGTGATATTAACTTATATTAAATGCTGAATGTTAAAATTGATCAATTATAAAAAAAACATTAAATAATGAAACATGAAATGTGTATTGTATAAATGGATTAAATAAAATACATATAT
>NW_015639530.1:239049-240375 GCF_001515625.1 Sinocyclocheilus rhinocerous | reverse complement strand
ACAAAAACAGTGATTATTAATAAAAACATAGCTTCATGGCTAATATTGCTTGCTCCTTGGTGTTCACTTTCTTGCTTCGGACAAAAGCATCTCCTTAATGAATACTGTAAATGTATTTTTAGCAACAATACTAATAGATAATAATAGGTACAAAAGTTGTTCAAGTTTTATAAAGTTTTACTAGTTTCAAAGAGCAGTATGACAAAAAAAGAAGAAGCCTTGGTCTAAACATGGTTACACTTGTGTTTCCTGCACCTCTCTCTCTATAAAAGGTTATATTCTCTCTTTCTCCTGTTCTTTCTCTTTCCCAGAACCTACTATGGAATAATAACCACAACATAGAAAATGGTGAAGCGAATCAATCAGAATAACTTTAAAATGCCGGAGGGCTTTTGGGAATATCAATGCACGGCGGGATAGAGGCAGAAGTCGATACAGTGACCTCAGCTGTCATTACCGGTGGGTCTGGTCAATCAGATATGGGGAAGCATCTTAAAGACGAGCCATATATAATTAATGACACAGACTGCATACAGTCGCCCTCTCATGGCATTCATTCCACTAGTTAGGCACTACTGCTTCACATACTGGTGAAAAAACAACACTTTTGTGGATTATCCATTTACTTGTGAGGCTAAAAGTTGAGATTTAACAAATACCTAACACTAAATATTACATTTAATTGTTATTTGTCATTTGGCACAATTAATTGTTTGCACTATTACATAACATTCACATTTAGCCATTATGGAGATAAGTGAATTTTTTGCCTGGCTGATGATAAAGAACCCATTTTCATTTTCAAATGTTTCTTAACACACTTTGAAAAGGTGCACTTTGCAAATTAAAAGTTTTAAATTACATTTTAAATCATTTTGTTAACCATTTGCTGTGCTTTAAAGGGGTCATATGATGCTATTTTAAAGATCATTATTTTGTGTATTTGGTGTAACAGAATATGTTGACATGCTTTAATGTTCAAAAAACACATTATTTTTCAAATACTGTACATTATTGTAGGTCCTCTATGCCCCGCCTCTCTCAAACGCGTCGTTTTCAACAAAGCCCCCTCCTTTGACAAGCGCAGTCCGCTCTGATTGGCCAGCTGACCCAGTGCATTGCGAACACCGCCAGCACTCGTCGGAAATGTAACGCCCCCTTTCCATAATCGCGAGCTTCATCTTTCAAAATAAATCTAAAGACAGAGCCCGAAACGGGAAAAGAGTCGCGTGACAGACACAGTGATAATGCAGTACACAAGCCGCGGTTAAGACAGCTGACGTGCTATGATGTCTGACAGGCTGTTCACACTCCTGTGATGTGACC
>NW_015639530.1:232741-236315 GCF_001515625.1 Sinocyclocheilus rhinocerous | reverse complement strand
ACAAAAACAGTGATTATTAATAAAAACATAGCTTCATGGCTAATATTGCTTGCTCCTTGGTGTTCACTTTCTTGCTTCGGACAAAAGCATCTCCTTAATGAATACTGTAAACGTATTTTTAGCAACAATACTAATAGATAATAATAGGTACAAAAGTTGTTCAAGTTTTATAAAGTTTTACTAGTTTCAAAGAGCAGTATGACAAAAAAAGAAGAAGCCTTGGTCTAAACATGGTTACACTTGTGTTTCCTGCACCTCTCTCTCTATAAAAGGTTATATTCTCTCTTTCTCCTGTTCTTTCTCTTTCCCAGAACCTACTATGGAATAATAACCACAACATAGAAAATGGTGAAGCGAATCAATCAGAATAACTTTAAAATGCCGGAGGGCTTTTGGGAATATCAATGCACGGCGGGATAGAGGCAGAAGTCGATACAGTGACCTCAGCTGTCATTACCGGTGGGTCTGGTCAATCAGATATGGGGAAGCATCTTAAAGACGAGCCATATATAATTAATGACACAGACTGCATACAGTCGCCCTCTCATGGCATTCATTCCACTAGTTAGGCACTACTGCTTCACATACTGGTGAAAAAACAACACTTTTGTGGATTATCCATTTACTTGTGAGGCTAAAAGTTGAGATTTAACAAATACCTAACACTAAATATTACATTTAATTGTTATTTGTCATTTGGCACAATTAATTGTTTGCACTATTACATAACATTCACATTTAGCCATTATGGAGATAAGTGAATTTTTTGCCTGGCTGATGATAAAGAACCCATTTTCATTTTCAAATGTTTCTTAACACACTTTGAAAAGGTGCACTTTGCAAATTAAAAGTTTTAAATTACATTTTAAATCATTTTGTTAACCATTTGCTGTGCTTTAAAGGGGGTAACACTCCAAAAAGAAAGGAAAACTTGGAATCGCATCATATGACCCCTTTAAAAAAAAGTACACTTATTTTGATGAGTTAACTAACATACTAAAGCACATGTAAAGTACTTGATTTTAGTTTTAACCGTAGTGTAAATATATTTTAAATATAATAAATTTCAAATTCATCATTAGAAATCTGTAATTACACACATATTTAAATACATGACTCACAAGTTTCAATAGAACTGACATTAAAATATATTTTAGTTTATTAAATACATTTGCCATTATATTGAACATGAAATTGCAAATAAAGATCGGTCAAAATGGGTCAAAAAACTCTCTAAAGATTTTTTTTTTGCACCCTCATTTTACATTTAATATAAATTCCAATTATAATCTATTTTTTATTTAATTGCAAACATGCAATTACAGTAAGTGTCCAAAAACATTACATTCAGTTCACACTTGAGTGTATTCTTTGAAATTATAATATTCCCATAATAAGTGAAAAAATAAAGTATATTTCTTTTTCACAAGGGAACCACTGTGTAATGTTCAAATCTAATTATTATCATTTGTTGTTTCTGCTCACTAAAAAATGTTGAGTTAAAAATAACCCAACTAGTAACCCAACTATGGGTTGGTATAGCACCTTCCCATCTGTGGGCTATTTTAACCCAATGAATTGGGTTAAAATTCAGTTGGGTTAAAAGTTACTTAACAGTTGAGTTAATTTATATTAATTCACATCAGTATTTTTATAAAATTACTTAATAAAACTACATTATAAAACTACTTTGTTTTCAAATACAGATTTTGTTTCTTTAAATATGCAAATAATAAATTTTTAACAAATATATTTTAAAATGTAAACGTTTAAAGTTGCAGCATTTTGTAATTTAGAAACTGCATGAAACCAGAAAGATAAATCAGAAAACGAACAATCTTCCAGGTGATTGTGAGTGTGAATACAGTGTAACTGGACCGTTTTGATGTGTACTGTAACCTCCACAAACATGTTTCTGTCCTCTGGTTGTTCACGCATCACTTTAACTGCCCAACTAGAAACTTCCATTTAGTCTATTTGCGCTTACTCAACGCATTGGAGGGCCTATAACTCAGGAAAGAGATCATTTATCTTTCCCAGTGAACTACAATTTCTCTTTGACCATCAGCCTTCAAAGCAAACGAACACATCCACACATTATTCCTCTGTCTGGCCAGAGAGGAACCTGTTGTGAGTGTGAGTCAGCCATGATTGAAGAGCTCCCTGCAGAAAAGGCAATGCCACTATACTGCCTCACAAGCTTATGAAAAATATTAAATTCATCTTTTCCTTTAGTCATATGGAGAGCTGTAACCCTAAAAATGTTATATAGGGAATTTTGAAAAGGAAGATGTTTTTTACCCTTTGATTTTGTTTGATATTTATTTATTTAATATAAATAAATACAAATCTTGATGAGGATATCATGAACTGGGGTAGAACATGGCAGAACGTTCTTACTTCATCAAGAAATCCAAATCAACAACTGATTCATTTGAACTTTTGTCACAGAACTTATTGGACCCCACTGAAAAGACATCGTATTGACTCTTCATTCCGCCCCTTCTGCAATAACTGTTCTGATCAACAACTTGGAACCTTTTTCCACATGATGTGGGAATGCAAAATTTGGAATGCAGCATGTACTACCGTATCAAAAATTATTGAGTACCCTATACCGGTGAACCCTGTGTGAACCCTGCTGTATTACTATTGAATGACAATTCTGCGTTGAGTTTTTCTAAGTTGCAAAAAATGATTTGGCTTGCCGGGTTGACATCTGCCAAAAAATTGTTAGCACAACACTGGCTCCCTCCACATACTTTGGATATGTACAAGTGGCTAATGCAACTTCAAGACATTATTATGTTAGAAATATCCACGGCTCGGGTGAATATGGCACAACTTTCTACATTACAGACCTGGACTATAGCTGCTGAGAAGATCTCCAAATATATTACCCAGAACAATGACTTGGACTTAGAATGATGCGGGTGTTTTTTTGTTTGTTTGTTTTTTCACGGAAATTCATGTTTCATGATCCCTGTGACTTTTTCTGTTAACTCTATTATGTATTCAGTGTGCTCCCCATTGTAAAGAGACCGCAGGGTTGAAGAGGGAGGGGGGAGGGAGGGCTGGATGATGTTGAATTGAGATGTTACATTGTTTTCATTCTGACTTGTTTGCTAATAAAAAATAAAAAAATAAAAAATAAATAAATAAAAATAATACCATTTTAATTGAGTAACTAATGCATACTGTTATATTTGCATTGCATTGCAAGTACAAATATATGTATACTTAAATTTGTATTCTGATTTTTGATAAATAAACACAAATAAATACATTTTTGTTCACATTCGTTTTTAGGAGAAAATGCCTTTAATTGTCATAAGCGTAAATCACGATTTAAACCAGTGTTTTTCTAGTATAAATTGTTTTTAATTATTTATATTTTTTATTTTACAATTTCCTTTTAATTTTTGTTGAAATCATTAAAGTCATATGTATTTGATTTTTTTTTTTATTATGTCTATATAATTTTTGTTCATTTTTATTTCTCTATTTTTAATTTTACTTTAAATTATTTTAGTGCATCAAGTTGAAATAGAGAAATTCTTATTTTATATATATA
>NW_015639530.1:232300-232731 GCF_001515625.1 Sinocyclocheilus rhinocerous | reverse complement strand
CTATAATATATCTATATAACCTTGATAACCTTGATAACAATTATTTAATTTTCTTTATATGCAATGTAACTTTTATTATTATTATTATTATTATTATTATTATTTTGAAGGTGATGACCCAAACATTTCTTTGTGAGATTCACCTATTTGTTGTTTGGTACAAATCGATACAGTATATACTTCCTGTACATATTGATTTGTCCTGGAATTGGAATTGGACTCACATTGGTCAATAAATACATATATAAAGTGGTATACTTCCCTAAATGCTTAAAGTCAGCGGTACAGTGGTGGAGGTCAAAGATACACGTGCAAGTGTGTAAGAAACAAGATTGGAAACTCATTAATGTGGACACTTCGAAAGACAAACAATGTAGCCATAATTGATTGTTTTGTCTCCGTTTCATTAACTCAGCCGGGGTGGGGGAAAA
>NW_015639530.1:229281-232255 GCF_001515625.1 Sinocyclocheilus rhinocerous | reverse complement strand
ATTACATAACCTAAAGTGTATTAATTTTCCAGTTTTTAATCTACGTGGAGGTGTGACACGTTCATAATTCAGCACACCATCTACCTGGAAAGTTAAAACACTTGAAAGTGGCTCAGACCTCAGAGTTATTGATCATACATGTCTGAGAGAGCTGGGTCATTCCTTACAGCGATGGTCTCACCATTACACCATCTCACTTTCACAATTGCATGTCCTTGAACATGGTTTGTCTAAAAAGGCTTTTTTTCTTGAACAGTTCTTAAAGGAATAGTTCACCCAAAAAATGAAAATGTACTCAGGCCATACAAGATGTAGATGAGTTTGTTTCTTCATCAGAACAGATTCGAGAAATGTAGCATTATATATTCATTAAATATTGTGAAGTGAAAACCTTCATGTCTCAAAGAAACAAATCCATCATAATGGTGTTCTAACTTTAAAGCATTATTTCAGGCCAAAATCTGAGTTCATAATCCATGATAATGCTTCCTCCAGTGAAAAAGTCCATCCTCTGTTGTCCTCTCACATTAAAATACACCTGCATATTTGGACTGTTTTCACTTTCATTGCTTGATCTGTGCATATTTCTCTCCTTAATCTGATGTAACGAATCTTTTATTATTATTATTATTAATTAATTAATTTTATTTTACATTTCTTACATTACTTGTGGATTATTGTGATGTTTTTATCAGCTGTTTGGACTCTCATTTTGACGGCACCCATTCACTGCAGAGGAACCATTGGCGAACAAATGGTGTAATGTAAATTGCTTTAAATCTACATATTGGATTGTCTGTGTCAGCGTTAACAGGGTCCAATGTTGTTTTTACATGAAAACAGAAGTTGAACTATCCCTTTAAGAGTAAAGTGTTTTTGTTTGTTTTTGTTTTTATGTTAATATTATGTGCTTCTATGCCAGTTTAATATATAAGAGACCACTACAAAAAGCAAACCCTTTAATTCCCTAAAGAATCGGGTCCATCATCTGCTTGGGCCCCATGGACCCCACATGGGAGCAACCAGAACTGTAAGCGGCCAAAGGCAGTCATGTCTGTGCTCTGTGAGCTCCATCTGCTGCTGTGGCTGGTGCTTTGGTAAGCACTCAAGGACCTACCGCCTACTCAGGGAGAAGCTCCATTCCAGCAAACGCCTTTTGTAGAAACTCGGAAAGTATTGTTTTTCTGCCTCTTCGTCTCGCTCCACTAATTTCACAAGTGTTCTCAGGGAGCTTTTCATGCCATTGTTGTATTCGGCTGCTCACCAGGGTCCTGAAGGCATGATTCTTTGCAAAGCTGCTGCGGAACAATATGTATTGTGAAAAGCAGTGTACAAATAAACTGAAATGAAATCCATGTAAACTATAAAGGTCTGCAGATGCTATAGCTTCAAGATTTTCAGCTGCACTCGACTGAACTGGCCTCATAGTGTGAAAGTAGTGTTTATTTTAGTGTCACTGAGAGACTAATATTATGATACTATTACAAAAAAAATAATAATAATAATACAAACCATTATAGATTTTACTGATATTTTGAATACATTTTTATTTTTATGTTTTCAATTTTAAAGTTTTACTAATCTTGTTGTGTTGTTTTCATTCATTAATTCATTCATGTATCTATCTATCTATCTATCTATCTATCTATCCGATAGTTATTTTAGTAGCCCACATCAAGTTAAACTAAATAAAAATTAGACATGTTGCCTTGGCAGCTAGCTGAAATAGAAAGTTTGAAAGTTTTATATATTTTTTTGTTTTAATTATATATGTTTATTTTAATGTTTATTTTATTTCAAGTAAACATCAACATGGAAACATAAACTAGGACAAACAGATATTTTAAAATTGACTTTAATTTTTTTTGTGCCCAAAATGAGTTTTACATCATATCTATCTATCTATCTATCTATATATATATATATATATATACACACACAGTGCCTTGCAAAATTATTCATACCCCATAATTTTTTTATTTTATTTTTTTTTTACAATTGCATAAGTATTCATTCATTATCTGGGACAGTTGAAATTTAGCTCAGGAGCATTCATTTTGCTTGTAGATATTACTACACTTCAAGTGAAGTTAACCTGTGGCAAATTCAATTGAATGGGTATGATTTGGAAAGGCACACGTCTTAAAAGGTCTAACAGCTGATAATGTATTTCAGAGCAAAAACCAAGCCCTGAGGTCAAAAGAACTGCCTGTAGAGCTCAGAGACAGGTTTGCGTCAAGCCACACATCTGGGGAAGAGTTCAGAAAAAAAAATCTGCTGCATTGAAGGTTCACAGAAGCATGTAGTCTCTGTTACCCTTAATGGAAGAAGTTTGAAACAACCAGGACTCTTCCTAGAGCTGGCCTCCTGGCCAAACTGAGCAATAGATGGAGAAGGGCTTTGGTTAGTGTGGTGAAGACACATGAAAACAACCTTGGAATTTGCACAAAAAAGCCGTGGGGCTGTTTTTCAGCGACAGGGACTGAGGAACTCGTCAGAGTGGAAGAAAAGCTCAATGCACCAAAATATTGAGATAGCCCTAATGAAAACCTAGTCCAGAGCATTCAGAACCTCATACTGGGCAGAAGGTTCACCTTTTAACAGGACAATGACCCTAAGCACACAGCAAGAATCAATTATAGACAACTCTGTGAATGTCCTTGAGTGGCCCAGCCACAGCCTGAGCTTGAACCCAATCAAATATTTCTGGAGAAACCTGAAAATGTGCGTCTGCCCCCATCCAACCTGACAGAGCTTGAGAGGTGAGGAGGCGAGGAGAAGAATGGCAGATAATTGCCAAATGCTGAAGAGCAAAGCTTGTCACATCAAACAAAAAAGACTTGAGGCTGTAAAGGTGTTTTAGCTAAATATTTAGTCATGAATACTTATGCAATGTACTGATAGATGGATGGATGGATGGATGGATAGATAGATAGATAGATAGATAGATAGATAGATAGATAGATAGATAGAT
>NW_015639530.1:213969-228860 GCF_001515625.1 Sinocyclocheilus rhinocerous | reverse complement strand
TTATAGACAACTCTGTGAATGTCCTTGAGTGGCCCAGCCACAGCCTGAGCTTGAACCCAATCAAATATTTCTGGAGAAACCTGAAAATGTGCGTCTGCCCCCATCCAACCTGACAGAGCTTGAGAGGTGAGGAGGCGAGGAGAAGAATGGCAGATAATTGCCAAATGCTGAAGAGCAAAGCTTGTCACATCAAACAAAAAAGACTTGAGGCTGTAAAGGTGTTTTAGCTAAATATTTAGTCATGAATACTTATGCAATGTACTGATAGATGGATGGATGGATGGATGGATGGATAGATAGATAGATAGATAGATAGATAGATAGATATAGGTGTTTATCAGAATCAGAATTTTATTTTAATATTTTCACTATAATTTTATTTAAAGTTTTAGTAATTTTGTTGTGTTTTTGCCTTTTTACGTATTTTTTAATGCCAATTATTATTTATTCTTATTTATTTTAGTTTATTTAGTTTTAGTTGTTTTAGTGCTTTAAGTTAAACTAAATGAAAAGGTTTTTTTTTTTTTTTTTACATTTTAAGTTAACAATATGACAATGTGTTTTATTCTGTGACAAAGCCAAGACTGAAGCTGTTGCTCTTTTTTCACCTACTTCTCTCGTCTCGCACTATTTTGTCTTGCAATTACATTGGCTGTTGCTGTGATCATTCTCACTCGTTAGCAACACACAAACCTGACAATTAATCAACAAGACTTCAAAAAGATTTAAAACCAGACCTTGCATCTCTAAAGCCCAAAAGACACTGCACGATTTTAACAATCCTATAAGATCACTGCATGTCACACTGGGCGACATGGAATAAACTTGGCTACGACATGTGTGTAGACTGTACGATGGCTGCGTTCCAATCCATTTTTTTATGCCCTTCACTCACAAACTTCCCTCAATCTCATTTACTCGGATGTACGTCATTGATTACGTTGCATGAGTGCCCACAACTGGCGGAACCCTTGCAGTGGGCTGAACTGGAACATCCTAAGCCCTTGATCACTTAGAATCTTCTATGGAGTTGGTTTATTGTTTACATTTTTCCCCTTACGAATTTGTTTGGTGGAGCATTCTATAGGTATGCTATATAGACTCGCTCCCTCAATCAAAATTGTGCCTCAATCTGTCCATATAAACTTTCCTCGTCCACTTCACGAAGTGGAACACACTTCAAAATGGCAGTGGTGATTCCCCTGAGGGGAAGTGCTTAGGGAAGTTTGCGAGTGCAGGTCTAAAAGTGGAGTGGAACACAGCTGATGATGACACCTATTGACTCGTATACTACGACACACGTTACTATAGAAGAATAAAACGTCATCAACATGCGCTAGTGGTAAACAAAAAGAGCATGATAAATCACACTTTAGAAAAATAGTGGAAGTGGCGGAAGAGGAAGGGATAAGTATGGATTTCATTCCCTCGATTTGCTAAATCGTGCACACAATTTACTAATTTGTTCTCTCGATTTATAAATCGTGTGCACGACTTAGTAAATCAAGGAAATGAATTAGTAAACAGTGCGCACAATTTATAAATCGAGGGAACAAAATAGTAAATTGTGCGCACGATTTAGCCTACTATTTTTTTTTTCCTGCATGCCATATGCGGGGCTCCGTAGATAAGAGCTTGAGGTAAGCAGTTTTATGTTTTAGCGCATGTCGCATTGATTTCATGTCGCATTTTTATTGGTTGGTCTGTAAACGTGGATCGTACTAGCAAACACACTGTGCGATGATCATGCTGTATCATAGGCTATTTGGTCGCAAGACCATGACAACGACCATCTTTGAACCTCTCTCACTGTACGACACAGGACCACTGATTAGGAGCCACAATCACAGAAATTGCCACGGTTGTTTCACGATGCCAATCTTTCGTTTGGGACAGCCGAAAATTGTGCAGTGTGTTTAGGGCTTAAAGTCCGTGTTAACCGGAAGTTGCTGCCGACTTTATCTCAGTATGGTGATGTATTTCCGCCTGAAACAGAATATTGAGTAGAGGGCAGGGTTTTATTTTTGTGCTCCTCCTCTCATCTTTCACTCGCAGCAAACTAACGGTTGGAGGGGCGTGGTTAAGCAAATTCTGCCCAAGCCGTCAAACTGACATCATCATAGCAGGAGTGCCATTCCGGAGCGGAAGCGAATGATCAGATTTTGATTAAAGATTACCAAGACAATTTTTTTCAGAGGATTAACTTGCACGGATTAATTGTTCACCTTAAGACTAGCATTGTGCACTAACAAAATAAAAAAAATTTACATTTTGATTTAATGCAGACTTTAACTCACATTTACACAAGCACACATGCTAGAAAAGTTTTAATGGTGTGTAAGAGATTATTTTTTTTGTTGTTGTTTGTTTTGTTTTTTGCAAATTTAAAAGCAGTGTGTGATTTAGTTAAATGATTAGTTTACTCAAAAATGAAAATTCTGTGAAATGAAAATGAAAATCATTTACTCACCTTCATGACATTGTAAAATCATTTGAAAGAAGAGATCTTCAGCTGTAGGCTACTGGCCCCTCATTTCCATGCAGTTACATCAAATTCTAGGTGCGGTATTTGCTTCAAAAAGAAGACAAAAGCGGTCCATTCAGTTTGCATGCAATATTCCAAGTTTCATGTGACAGCTTTGTGTGACAAACAGACCAATATTTAAGTTGTTCTACACTGAACGTCTTGACACCCGCCTAAGCAGATGTCAGAATGTCTCCTTTAGTTTTCCACAGAAGAAATAAAGTCCTGGGGTTTGGGAATGACATGAGGGTGAAGAGATGATGACAGAGTTTTCATTTTTGAGTGAACTATTACTTTAAGGATGGAGTTATGTGTATATATCAGCACTTAGCTATACGCCTCAGGCTTCCCGCTGTTACAGATTGACTCAAATGCCTCTTCACTGCTTGAATAAACTTCATGTGCAACAGCCTGCGAAGAATGGCACAACACTTTCCCCGATAAGGTCGCCAATAACTCATGAAGAATATCTAATGTCACTGACATTGGAAAATTGATCTTTTGTAATACAATTCTGAAATGGCTTAACTCGCTTTCCAGGTGCTTGTTGATATCAGGAGACAGCACATTAGGATCCGGATAGAGAGCTAGCTAAAACAAAAGCTTTCCGTTCAAAAGCAGACACAACATTTGTGACCTTGCAGGAGAAATGAGCACAGAGGAATTTATTCATGTTAATGAACGCTCTCAGTCTGACGCGTGGCGGCTCCGGATAGGATATGACTCAACCGCTCCGAACGAGGCACTCTAGTTCTCTCACCTGACAGCCATTTTAAAGCACTCAGCCTGGATTTTGACAGGAACTGATGCATTTGTCTACCTCCTGCCTGACAGTATGTAAATTCTGAAACAGGGTGCTGATGGGTGATGCTGTTTTTCTTACACAAATAAGAAATTGCACTTTATCCAGTTTATTTTCATTTGCATTTCTTAGCGTGTGGGTGAAAAGCAACCGCGGAATATTCAGATGCAACAGAATTTCATGCCATAAACCTTTAAACTCCTGGAAAATCCAGTGACTACTTCATCTCCCTCACTGTAGCAGCCTGAGAACGTGTAAATAAGAATTTAGTTTACAGTGAACTGAAAAATGCACTCTTGACTCCTGAGAGCTCTGTAAAGTCAACCCATCACATTGTCAGCTTATGAAAGCTCTTGCCATTTTTGCATGCACAGAGTAGGATCAGTGTTGGGGAAGGTTACTTTGGAAATGTAATAGGTTACAGATTACAAGTTACCCTATCTAAAATGTAATAAGTAGTGTAACTATTTCAATTACTTTACTAAAGTAACGTACCTGATTACATTTGATTACTTTTCTACATTTCTAATGTTTTCAACTGCTAATCATTTTCAAACATATAAACCAGGCAAGGTTAATCTTACAGTACTCAACACTGATTAGTCCTTCACTTGAATTAAGATTATAATAATTTAATTCTAAAGCACGGCTACCACAAAATAAGACTTACTTTGAGGCCATTCTGAGGTTAAGTACAGATTTAAAACCATAACAAAAAACAGTTTAGTAGCTATTATACTGTTTTTGAAATCAAATCTTTGCATACAGTAGTTATGACAGGAAACACTGGCATCTAACAATGCCTTGGAAAAAACAGTTAATCTTAAAAAACAAAGCATATGCATAAATCCAAATAGTAAATAAAACAGTTACCGACTAAGCATGTGTCCTATTCTGTGTCCTAAACTCCTGAAACATTGGTGTCTCATATTTTAGAGCAGTCCCTGCAATTTTGGAAAGGAATGAATTAAATCTGTATGTGTGTGAAAATATTCAGATGTAACCCCCTTTGTAATCATTAACATTTTCATAAGTAACTGTCATTTAATTACACATTTTTTTTATCAGTAACTGATTACAATTACATTTATTTTGTAATTAAATTATGTAATTTAGTTACATGTAAATAGTTACTCCCCAACACTGAGCAGGATACATACAAAATAAGAATTCCATTCATTTTCTCAATGGAAAAAAAACAACAACAACAACCTTTAACAGTAATATGTAAACCTTTCTACATTCACTCTGATCTCTAAAATCTCTGATTCACTGATCTCTACATTTAATTATATACTGCATTTGCACATTTCTGATTATTTAGCAATATACTTAGCAATAAATATTGTAAACACTGTGTGCAAATATTATAAATATTATTATATTATATTATATTATATTATGTTATATTATATTATATATTAATATATTATATTACCATATATGCTGTTCTTTTGAACTTTCTATTCCAAGTATCCTGAAATAAATAAATGTGTTTCCACAAAATAATATGAAGCAACACAACTGTTTTAAACATTAATAAATATATATATATATTAAAAAAAAATGTTTTGTTTTTTTTTTGCATTTTTGCAATTTTGTTATGATTCATCTCAGAGCAGATTGTTTTGGTTCATGGCTTAGCATTCTTTACTTATAAAATGTATACAATTTCCAAGGAGAAAATTAATGGGAAAAATACTTCCCGGAACCAAGGCCTCTGAAAAAAGTGGGCCATCACTGTGGGAGGCTGTATATGCGTCAGACGGAGATTAAAAGCAATACAAGCTCAGGAATTGTTGTTTATCTACACTGTTGTTTTTTATGATATAAGATGAATTTGTCCCACTAAACAACCACATGAAAGGACAGAACAGCTCTATGAACAGCCCATGAAAGCAAACAGGATACATAAACTATATTCAGGACAAGGGTGTATGCAAATATTCATCAATAATGCAAAAAAAGACAAGCCCTTCAATATCTTAAATACCTTTCTTTTTAAATAGGAAATACCTCAGCACAGGAACAAAATGGGGTTTGCCAAACCATGTTATGCTGTGTTTAGCACTAAAATTGTGCTTAAGAGATCATTCTCGAAGAAGTCAGCTCACAATAGAATTTTAATGAAAGAAAAAGGAGTGCAAAGACTCACAACAGGAACACAATTAGAGTCACAGCTGGCCAATCTGACATTAAGAGAGATGGTCAGGCGGTGTTCTTCTTGAAGCTCATTTCATCAATCTGCCCTACAAAGCGTTCTCCCAATTATCGATCGCCATCCTTTTCATTTGCGCTTCTCTTTAAGTAAACAGTTTGAAAGTTCTCCAAAAGCCAATAACCGCTCGCAGAAAACATGAAAAACTGGTGTTTCTAATTCAGCCCCAATTTGTCTTATTGAGTCAAGCTGTGGGAACAATTTGAATTATTAATCAGGGTTAAATGGGTTCTGTGGTCTGTCTGTTTCTGATTCATGAGCAGACTCGTTTGTAAAGTTTAAAGAAAAATTTCACTCAAAAGATAAAAAGTCCATTTACTCACCCACATGTTGTTCCAAACCCAAATGAGTCTTTCAGTAACTTGTGTGACAAACAGACGCAGATTTCATTGGATTAGTATCTATCTGGTACAAACACAAGAACCTCAATCAAACTCAACACTCTATAATTGAATCTAAACATCATAAACATTTATTACAATTTTTAAAAGAAAATTCTGAGAACACTACAGAGTGATGACTCAAATGATTTGGTGAATCAGTTTGTACTTGGAGAAAACAGCTTTTGGAAATGCAATGCCATTTTGTTGATGCTACTGGAAAATGTTTTCATTCAACAGTGTCACTCCTTTCATACATTTGCCTCACACAATGTGCAATTAGTAAGGAATAAGAATTATTACAAAATAATGCACACCGGAGGTGGTGATGCAGCCACGTCATAAAACGTGCATTATCTTCTCAGAATTCATTGGATTAGAGTCAATTATTCTGCTTATACTATGGTTACCTCACCTCAAGACAAAGTTCAGATGTTGAATTTCAAGACATTTATCAGGTTTTTGTACTTAAAACACTCTTGTGTGTGGAGCTAATTTCTTATGCATCTCATCCCATACATAATTCCAAAATGTCACTTTAGAGCTAATAACGGAGGTTTGAGACTTTAATAGCAGTTAGCAACTAATGCAGTTATTAATGTAGTTATTATTAGAGAGAGAGAGAAGTGTGTTTGTGTGAATTGTGAATTAAATCTGTGCGTCTCTCAACAGTGTTCAGCAGCAGCGTCTTTACTGGTGAGCGTGATTTGACCAAGTGCAACATGTTCCTGAATCAACATCCTTGTTGATCCTGGAACATCATTCCAATCAACCAATCAGAATTGAGTGATAACTTTTCAGGAAATGTCAGTTTTAGGCTTACAATCAGGATTAGGCGCTTCTACACCCTTGTTAATCAGCTATCATTTCCCTCTGATTTTAGGAATAAATTATGAGTAAGGTTAGGTTTAGGGGTGGGGATTGGGTTAAATCTGTATTGTTGGACAGTAATGTTGATCCAGGATCAACAAAAGATGTTGATCCAGGAACATGTCTTACTTGGCAAAATCACGGCGACCGTCTTTACTAATAACTGTAAGTTTGTCTGCTTCAAGAACAGTCCTGTTATTACCTTGCTAATGAGAAACGTCATGTAGTTGCTAAACTATTTTACTGATAAAATTGTCAGAGCAGTGGTGACAACACATTTGTGTGTGCGTGCATGATGTGTAAGTTTCCGTGTGTGCGTGTTGTATGGGAGTGGAAGAAAGAGAATGTGTGTGTCGTTGAGGGTTTTGGTTCTTTTGCTGTTGCAGGCTGTAAGGACCTTTGGAATAACTGAAATCGTTTGGCAAAGTGATATGGACATGTAATGTGGACAAGACCTACCTGGAACTACTTTAGCCATGCGTTTCCTTGAAAATAATTACATGTCTTAGAACATTTGCCAACCAATCCAACTTAAGCATTCAACAGCACCATAGTATAGACCTTATGCAGCCATCTTTAGAATTTTGTCTTTGAACTTCTGTTTTTGCAATAGCTTTATAGCTTCACTGCTAAAGAGTAATTAGCTGGGGAAGTGGATTTATTTATTGTAGCATTAACTAAAGTTATCATATGCATTGTAATGAGCGGTTCCTTTTTTGTACAGCCTTACCATCATGCTGTGGAAATTCAAACCGAAAACAGAGGACAATGAGTGCAGTGCTGAAAACAGGAGGATATGGAAGGATATTCCAGACTATTTTCAAAAGGAATTGCAAATTGTATTTTCGCGTCTCTGCGTCGCGCTTGCCAAAACTCAAATTGAATCGCAATTCCTTTAGCATTTGAATTTGTGAAAAGCATTTGGTTAATGGTGAATATTGACCTATTGTGCATACCGTTGTGGCTCCCGCTAGTAGCAGGGTATAGTCACTGCATTTGGGGTAAAAATTACGGAATTATTTATTGTGTGAGGTGCCAAGAATATAAGGAAACTCGGGTTGCACTGTCTGTTCATTCACACGCATCTATCGGATTGGCATCTACTTTTAGCGGTGCCTTCACCGATACAGCCATTGTTCAAATGATTCGGCACAATCGTCTGTAAGTGACATCACCTCCCAATACAAACACGTCCCATAGTATAGTCCCACCCTGACGCTGACTGATAGGTTTCCGTGTAAAGCATCAGAAATTCAAATGCTAAAGCAGACGTGGTAATTAATATTGCTATTTAAATATGACAGGCTCATAACTCATAAGACATGGGAAATACAGTTGCAAATGGACTTTGCTTTTCCATTTGAAATTTGCCGGTCACTTTGCGTTCGCAAAAGCGAAAACGCAAACGGTAATGCAAAATTTGCAATTGCGTTTGGATTATGTCACAATTTCTGCATCCACATATTGAAAACGCAACTGAAAATACAATTTGCAATTCCTTTTAAAAATTGTCCGGAATATCCTTCCATAGGCGGAGCTATAAGGTCTATAACTGACAATACATTTCCTACTAAAGCGCTGGTTAAATGCAAGCCACATTTGGCAGTTTGTTTGAAAATGTGCCCTTAAACTCAACCGCTCTGTTTGGTATTCAGCACAGGCACATGGCACAGAGCTCAAACATTTTTTTGTCTGGCTGAATGACAGTGTTGCTATACGGTGGACACTTGGAGTGTATCATAGATGTCCAGGAATAGCTCAGGAGAACGACACCATTAAAACCGAGCAGGAGGTGGAGGATGCCAAATGACAGGTGTGGAAAGGTGAAGAGCAAGAAATCTAAGTCATCTCTCCAACCTGAGCTGCAGGTGGCTTACACATTTGACAACAGCCCCATAGTACAGATGTCTAGGATCCAGGAAAAAGGGGAATTGTGGGGGAGCGCAGAGACATCAGGTCTGTTTTTAACAATGGGCCGCCCTTGACAGAAAGACAAGAGGACTGCAGTGATGATAAAAGGGGACAGAAAACAATCAATTTATGTTTAACATGTAGACGCGGTCGAGGAGCGATGCGTTTCGCCCCGCTGGCTTCTCTGACAGCTCAGCCGGTGTGTTTCTGCATGAGTGGGAGGCTCCAGGGGGCCTTTATCCTGGAAGTCAAGAGCAAAGAGTTACACATGTGCGATTATATGTGGACAACTATGAAAACTTGATTTCTGTGTTTTCTGAAGAAAAGGGGAGTTTTGCTGGTTGTTTAAACTGGCTACTAGAGTGATGTGGGTGGTTGCTAAGCAGTTGCTTTAGTGTTCTGTCTGAATTTTAAGCATTCTAGATGGTTGATAGGCAGTTGCTAAGGTGTTCTGATTGGTTGACAGAGAATTGCTAGGGTAGATGCCTCATTAGCGACTGTTTCTATGGGCCGCGATACGTAAGCCATCATCCATTTTTGGAACGGTCTGCAAACCTTTGAGTGTGTTGACTGTGTGCTTCTACAACAGCAAGTTATAAGCTTGTATATCTTTAAATATTCATTGATTATTATGGTGAATGATAAAATAAACTTGAAGTATACTACTTTTTGGTAAGGGTAGGCATCAGTCTTGTTTGTAAAATAAACAAGTTGGATATATGTGTTATTACCTCAGGCCAGGGGTTCGTTCAAATCACTAAAGCGAAGAATGAACAATAGTAATGGTGATGCTCGCATTAGCACAAACCACTAATTAATAAGCACGCCATGTCAGCTAATGATTATGCGTTTGATGATTTTAATTTGTCGGGGTAGGTCAGGATTCAAATCTTTTGCTGTGAGTGTTTGGATCTGTAATAGAGTAACACTGTTCAAAGCAATTAATTAAGGTGTTCTACTTTCTCATATTCCATCTCATTATAGAAACGAAGAGGGAACAGAACACAGTAAACAAACCTGTGGAGGCACTGAGGTTCAACACGACGTTCGCTTTTGTTCTGCTTTTCAATGTCACAGAGCACGACACGATTCCTGGATGGATTCCTCTTCACTGGAATATCGGTCTTTGATGCGCATTTCTTCTCACGTCAAGATGTGAGCATGACAGTTCAATGGACTAAACAAAACAGAGTTTGTTCATACTGCTTCACTACCTGCAATTATGATACAGAGGAAAAATCTATGGAGTCCATGACAAAAATATTCAGGATAATTCAAATCTTCCTTCATGCTCTGCTCTTTATAATCATGCCTAACTATAATCTTGTCTCATTAAGTCACTGGGGGAATCTGACATGATGAACATTTGCTTTTGCGTGATTGCACAGCAGTTCTCTCATTGTTCCATTCTTGAAAGCTCTTTCCATACAGTAGTGACAACTCATGTCTTTCCAGCTTCAAAAAGGACAAGAAACACCATTAAAAACATCATAAACAGTCAAACGTGAATTGTTCTCTATATCTCAAGTCTTCTGACGTCGTATGATAGCTTTATATGTGGAATGAGTTCTTTAAATGGCATTTGGTGTCAATCTAGGCATTATCCATCAATCCAGCTTCGGCATTTGACACCATAGATATGTATAGGTAGATGCCACATTCGACTGCTCCAGAAAGGCCAACGCGTATGCCATCTTGAAACGATCTACATGCCGTCACTCAAAATACAAATCGACGAGTTTCAAGCAACAACATTGCGCAGCATCTGATTGTAAAAACCACCTAAATTTAAATTCCTGAAGAAACTGGATAAACTTTCGCATATCGCATAAAACATTTGCAAATAAGCACCATCGTTTCCATCCAACGATTCAAAGAGAACAAAATCATCACTTCCTGATAAACTGGCACTAAATATCACTAAGTAGGAGAAGCCACTGAATATAATAATTTTCATATATATAAAAAATGACTTGCACCTCAGAGCGAGCAGACGAAACACAATAAATACAAGTCATTGCTTTCGGAGGTGGATGCCTGCTGTTCGCACAGTTACGTTAATTTTTTTAAGCGCATGGAGGAATTTATTCGATAAACATGTTTCCATCTCTAATTATTCGCATTAACTGTTTTTCGCAAAAGTCAAAAACGACCTCAAGCGAGTGTAAAAACTTTTTGTGAATTAAGGGATTTTCTTTTGAAATTTGGAGTTTCCATCACTCGGATTGGAGAATTGGAGAGTCTTTCTAAAAAGACCAATAGATGCTGCAAGAATGAGGTCCTAAAACCTCGAAATTTTCACTTGCAGTTCCACTGTCCGAATGTCAATGGGGTTTTTCAGTTGGTTTTTAGTTAAATGCATGGGTCTGTGTTTAACACAAGCTCAAGATACTTTCACGTTTTATTCTACAACCGAAAATACATCATACTCCACTTTTTAGGCTTAGACTTGTCTGGTAAAAGCTGTTGCTAACATCTGGAAAAAATGGGAAAACGGAGGTTGTTGGGGACATTTAAAGTTATCACAGAGCACAGGTAAACTTATCTACTCATTAGTCTGCTTTAATTGTTTGTAATCACAATCTTGCAAACTACTTTAACCCAAACTTTCAAACTTGTAGATTTTAAATAGACTGAAGTTGTCAGAAGCTTAATGGTGGTGACACGGTTTGGGTTTGGCAATTCTAATTAGGCTTCAAAATTCATACTTATTGCATTATTTTGTAAAGATTTTCATAGTGAACAAATTGTGTAAGAATCATAAAATTGTGTTGGTCCCAGAGCTTACTTTCTGCAATAATCCAAAAGTAAACGGAAAATTATTTTAGCTTTTTATCAAGGGTAATGCTAACTTCTGGGTTGGCCTACAAAAACACATCATCACTGCAGCACTCCAGTCATATAAGCTCTTTTTTAAATGTTTTTGTGGAGGTTTCTGCCCTTTTTGTAGCATGACAAATGTGGCCTTAAATGTTTTTGTTCCTTTTAAATAATTTAACCCAAACTTTCAAACTTGTAGATTTTAAATAGACTGAAGTTGTCAGAAGCTTAATGGTGGTGACACGGTTTGGGTTTGGCAATTCTAATTAGGCTTCAAAATTCATACTTATTGCATTATTTTGTAAAGATTTTCATAGTGAACAAATTGTGTAAGAATCATAAAATTGTGTTGCAGACAGAGCTTACTTTCTGCAATAATCCAAAAGTAAACGGAAAATTATTTTAGCTTTTTATCAAGGGTAATGCTAACTTCTGGGTTGGCCTACAAAAACACATCATCACTGCAGCACTCCAGTCATATAAGCTCTTTTTTTTATGTTTTTGTGGAGGTTTCTGCCCTTTTTGTAGCATGACAAATGTGGTCCCTTAAATGTTTTTGTTCCTTTTAAATAATAACAGCATATGAGTTTGGAACAACACGAGGGTGAGTAAATAACTGAATTTTCATTCTGTGTGAACTGCCCCTTTAAGAGTCAAGACAGGTTGAAGCCAAACAGAAAAAAAAAACTGGGAACAAACTCAGTGTCGTCTCATTCCAAGCAGACAATGCAGTTCTTATGTATCTCCTGGAATTCAGATGAGCACGTATCCGAGATCCTTCCAAACTACTTTGTTTTCTTTGAGAAGCATTCTCTCTCTCTCTGCTGCAGTCTCTAGAGATTCACTTCATCTAACAACAAAGAAAGCCCCAATTTTGTGCCACTGTACTCATCTTGGTGTGTCTGCATCAAAAACACTCACACACACACACACACAAAAAGATTCAGTATGAAGCCCGTATAGAGATACAAGCAGTACTGAATGCTAGCATTGAAGATATACTTCAAAAGTGAATAATGATAGAGGAGCCTATTTTAATGTGCTTTATCTCAATCCTGGCATGCAGAATCTTTGTTGTGTTTACAGAGGATGTCATTTCCAAATAGAAAGAATGTTTGCTGGGCTTTTTTTGGTCTGCCATGCATTATAGTAAAGGGCAGTCAGACACAAATAGACCTCATCCAGACCTTGAATGAAGGACTAATGTATGACTTTATGCAAGAATATCTATGATTAATCACTGTTTCTCCTTCCTACATAGAATGAACAGTGGTTTGGGTTCAATACAAGCATTACTGACAACATAACATACTGTTGATTACCACAGATAATAATAGCAACTCATCTGCAGGTTATAAAAACAAGCAAAAATCATGTTGACAGTAACTAGCAAAATAAATATACAGAAAATAATCAGTGTAAAAATGTAAATTTTTTAACTTAATTTGAACTAATTAAATTAATTTAACTTTCAGAGTTTCAACCAGACCAGTTTTTTTTTTTTAAATGAGTTGAAATTAGTTGAATTTGGTGGAAATGTTGTACGGTGTACTGTAAATGTGATAAAATCACTTACTTCTCTGTGCAAGGTTAATGCAATTGAATGTATTATGGTTAACTCTATTTTTGCTTTTTTTAAACAAACTGTGCACCAAGTCAAATTTATTTTCTGTGGTAATTAACAGCCTGTAAATGGTTGTCAAACAGAGCTTTTGTTTCATATAATGGTAAACTATAAAGGTTAGAGTTAGTAAATGTTGATCACAGAATAGCACTTATACATCCAAGACATCCACAGACCTGTTCAAAGAGCCAGGATTTTAATGTCTAAGATGTTCAAAGAGAAATGCCTCACACGTCTAAAACCTTCAAAGAGTTGGAAGAACGTGTACCTTTATGTAGTGATGCACAGCCTCAGCTTTCATATTAAGATTGTATCTGATGATGCATAATGATCAAATCATGCAATTTTATTTAAACAATCAAAATGCAGTACTACTTTCCAGTGTTGGGGAAAGTTACTTTTAAAAGTAATGCATTGCAATATTGTTACTCCATAAAAAAGTAACTAAGTAATGCATTATGTTACTTTTGCATTACTTTTTCTCATCTGGACTGGGTTTGATTGTTTATTTTAAATATTTAAAAAAAAGTTCTATTTTTGGTTAATGTAAAAGCCCTTTCACACAAAAGTGAAATAAATAAGCCTCAGGTTGAAGGAAATGTAAATTCAAAAAGCTCAAACAAACCTTTCAGCTGTGCTGCCATTCTGAACTTCTTGAAGAATAGAACCAAAATAAATAAATAAATAAAACACAAAAAAATGAAACAAATGTTTATCTAAAGTAATTTTTGCTGATTAATATGGTTGAATTGGATCATTGAAGGTCAGCAGCAAAGACAATGGTTAATAAAATGGGATTAAAAACATAAGGATTTTTGTGTTAATTATTGCAGGTTTGCTTTTCACTTTTATTCATTTTGAGGAATACTGAATCTGTTTTTGTGCAGGTGAGATGAGTAAATGCATGTTCACATTTAGTCTAGAACTACAGAAAACATCATGTTTACACAGTGCACACAACTCTCCTGCACTTACTCCCGATTTCTCTCAACATGGCAACACGAGAGCTGTCAAAAAATGGGAAACAAAGTAACTGGTGTTACTTATTTGAAAAAGTAACTCAAATATTTTCCTGTAAACTAAAAAGCAATCCGTTACTTCACTAGTTACTTGAAAAAGTTATCTGATTACCAGTGGTGGACGAAGTACACAAATCAAGTACTTGAGTAAAAGTACAGATACGTATAATAAAATATTACTCCAGTAAAAGTAAAAGTACTCCTTTTTCAATTTTACTCGAGTGAAAGTACAAAAGTACTCGATTTTTTATGTACTTAATTTAAAAAGTACTGATAGATAGATTTATCTTGCAATTTTATATAGGTAACTTAATTAAATTTTATATTAGCACATATTTTTATAACCCTACTTCTCAAAATACCTGGGACTTTCCCAAAATAACCACTATATGGAGTCAAGATATATTTCTGTTGTTGATATGGACTACGTTGATGAGAGTGATGTAGTAAAAAGTAAAAGTTACTCAAAATAAAACTACTCCAGTAAAGTACAGATACTTGAAAAATGTACTTAAGTACAATAACGAATTAAAACTACTCCGTTACTGTTCACCACTGCTGATTACATAACTACGGGCAATTCCAAGGGCCCAGCGAGGGAGAGCTGTTTTGGGTAGTTCCCTTTCAGTCGGTCACTCTCGACGTCACGTCGGATTACCGACGAATTTGGGATCTCGCTTAGAGAGACCAATCCACTTCGAGTGTAAACTAAACGAGCCAATG
>NW_015639530.1:206535-213769 GCF_001515625.1 Sinocyclocheilus rhinocerous | reverse complement strand
GTTTACACTCGAAGTGGATTGGTCTCTCTAAGCGAGATCCCAATTTCGTCGGTCATCCGACGTGACGTCTCCATTCCCTCCTTCAGGGAACGAGGGTTACCATACGTAACCGAGACGTTCTTCTGGTTTAATGAGTTGCTCTGTAATTAGTTTCATCTTGTAAACATCAAGAAATATAAAAACTGCTGTTGTAATGGTTGAAAATGTCTCTATTTTGTAGAAGATATATCTGGATATTGTTCAGTCTTTTTACACAGGCAGACTAACGAAAAGGAACTCTGGTTCACTCACTATCTACATGAATTGTTAACAGTTTCAGCCTTAGGCACATTTAGTCAGAGGAATCTAAAATGTCTGGTTATATATTAAAAATAGGATGAGATTTAAAAAAGACATGATATAAAATGAGCATGAACATAAATGAATATATTCCACAGTAAGCCCAGCTAGCTATAGGACTCTGCACTCAAAATCATTGTTTCAAAATCAAAAAAAAGAAGAAGAAAAATGCTTGTAAAAAAACAGATTTGATTGTATGAACACCAAAAAGAATTCAACTGTACTGTAAATGAAAAAAAAAAAAAAGATATTTCTCAAAAAAATATTTTTTTGCATCTGTGCTATTTTGTAAAATAGTACAATAGCTATCAGAAAACTAAAAACAAAGTAAAATACTCAAGAAAAAAATAACTATCCTCTCATGATGAAACTATTTCTCAGCATTGTGTGTTGGGATTCTCTCCCACTGTCCAAATACTGAGTGTATATTCAATGTAGCTGTCACACAGATTCATGGGGCATGTAACGGATAAATAAAAATCTTACCCCAAATGCTTGAGCGGTTCAATATAAAAATATAAAGTTTCATAATTTAATTCATAAAATAATTTATTTCTAACAGATTGAATAGCCTATGTAAACTAATGATCTGTCAAATAAACAAACATGTAGACATGAAATGCTGTTTTGATTTTTTTATGTGAGATGAAAGAGACTCCAGTGATGGCAGTCAGCCATGGAAAACAGACAATTGCTTAGTTTAGCGTTCATTATGCAAATATTTTTGACACAATGCCACAATCAACCAATCAGAAACAAGCATTTCAGAGAGCTGTAACAATGTTTCTTATGTTATGCAAATGTTATTGTAAGTGATTGCCCTAAAAGTCTATAAACACGTTTGATGTTTCACCAATATTTGAGTTTTCTGTGCTACTAAACTAACTGAACCTTCTCATTCTAACAGAAAATAGGCCCAACATCATACACTTCCATTCAAATTCATTTACTATTCAAATAACTAGAGTGTGTGTTTATGTGCAGGAGATTGTGTTTCCCCAAATATTATATCTTAAATACCAAGTACATAGTTTGTATGCAAAAACTAATTATTTATAACCATAAATTAAATGAAAATGTGTTAATTAATAATGAGGGGGTGGGGGGGGTAATAAAATAAACAAGAAAATAAATAAGAAAGAAAAAAGAAAGAAAGAAAGAAATGTATTTATTTATTTATTTATAAATTTAATTTAAATGTAACATGTCTTTTATGGTAATATTATAAATATGATAAATTTATTTTTTTTTAAAAAGATAGATAGATAGATAGATGTTATTTATTTATTTATCTATACATTTAATTTAAATGTAATGTTTCTAAAAGATACAAAAAAAATTGATCTTTTGTGGTGTGGCAAATTGTGCACTGAGGTTTGTAATTTTATTAATGAAGAATTAATTTATAATGAATTTTGTTTTGCTCATTGTTGTGAAGGCCTTGGGTTGTACTTCTTTATTCCTGGATATAATAAATGTATTTGCTATTTTTCCTTTCCATGCTTAATTCTTTTTAATAGTTAACTATAACCTAGAAGTCTTTCCTTTTGAATATTTAATCACAGAAAGTTAGTCGAATAATAAACTTCTGCCATTGCTTGAGTCGATGTTGTTGTGTTGCTCTGGTCAGAATTGCAAACTAATGCAGACTCAAACTTTTGGAGGCAAATAACGTACAGTCGTCTCTGCACGAACTGATATAGAAGAAAGTATTTTAACATAAAAAAATCACCTTTACCATATACTGATGAAACATTAAAAAGCGAAGAAGAAGAGAACGTCATGACTGACCTTTAAGACGCTGGTAATATCTCTGATATCAATAGGGAGTCTCTTGCTTTAACTACGGGTCACAGGAGTGGACATCGCTCTGTGATCCTTCGCTTCCACGTTGCGAATGGTTGCAAAGAGATTCGGCCCTCAAATTGGGTCTCACTCCTGTCATCTTGTGCACGGTGAGAAATGGATGTGATTCATTTTGGAGCTTGTAATGTCTTCAGGGGTAACCGATCCCTGGGGGGGGGCACAAGCACGGTATTAAAACTGTCCATCCTCTCGATAGTCACGTCTACATCCCTTCCTGCCATCCTCAAGGGAGTGAATGATGGAGGAGGTGTAAAGAGAGACTAGGGTCAGAGGAAGGATGAGAGAGGATATTGCACAGCTGTCTGCTCATCTGCCTCTGAAGTCAGAGAGGAGCCGTGGAACGGGACACCGGAGAAATAGAAAAAACGGCTGGAATGGCAATTAGCATGAAACCGAGGCTTTGGAAACAAGTGGGACCTAAAGGTCTAGACGTCGTCTAATCAATAGACTACAACAATTAAACTCATATGAGTTATGAATATTGTAATATTATAAAAATGTATGATAATATAATATTTATTATTTAATAATAACATTAATAAATACATTTCATTTGAATGTAATATGAGTTATGCATATTTTAATATTATGAATATTTATGATAATAATAAATGTAATAATAATACAATTATGTAATATGAGTTATGAATATTATGAATATTTATGATCATATTTATTTATAAAATGTTGTTTTGACAAAAAACATTAAACAATTACTACAAAGCTGAATGTTTCTAAAAGGAAATTTGGAACAATATTTTGCCATAAAGCCCTGTATACTCAATAATAAAATGTCATAAACTGAGTATGATAATATGGGTTATATTTTGATAATTAATATTTATTATAATATGCTGATAATTATAAACTATATAATTATGAATAAAGATTGGTTGTGTTGACAACCAGTATTAGTTAATTACAACAAAGTGGTATGTTTCTAAAAGTACATTTCTAACAATGTACACTAACTATATACATTCATAACTATATATATTCTAACTATATACACTCAGTATTAAGGATCCATGGTGAAAAATTATAAATACTGGTAAAAATGTATTAAATAGTTAGTTAGTTAGTTAATTTATTCATTCATTCATGAATTAGTTTAATTTAAATGTACAGTATATGTAAAAATAAATGAGAGTTGTGAATATTTTAATATTAGGAATATTGCTGATAATATGATAATATTTTGATTTTATTTTCATTTATTTTGTTAAATGTAGAGCATAAATAATGAAAAAGAAAGAAAGAAAGTTGAATTTGGAACAATATTTTGCCATAAAAACCCTTTACACTTAACATTAAGGAACCATAACATAATTAAATGAAAAGTATAAACACTGGTTAATATATATATAGAATTCAAACGAATTATCAATATTTATAACCAAATGCTGTCTGACACAAATGCTGTGATTTGAGAAATTGAAGAAAAAAAAACTGATAGCAATAGAATGAAAAGAGTAAACCTAAATAATTACACTTTCCAGTGAGCACGTCTCCATTAATACCAAGTAAAGCCTGATATTTGAAGGCAGCAGTGGAGGATTTGGCTTTCAGAGCCGAAAAGCTCCCCTTTGAGGAGGACCACTTTTTTCTCTCGTAGGAAACCGTTATTAGTCGACAACATTTGCCATCCAATGGAGAAAGAGACGCTAGCACACCTGTAGTCTCCGTCTCCATAAACACCATCAAAGATTTCAAAGACACATATTCAAGAAGCAGACTGAGAAATAATCTTTCAAAACACTCAGATCTGGCAAAATGGGATAAAAGAGGATGAGGGACATCTAATCACGGGTGCGACACCGCTGGCTTTGACCGGTTATGTAAACACAGACGATGAAACGTTCGCCTAGTGTCTCAGAGCGCTCAAAGACAAACAAAACCAAATAGTGGAGGAAACTGGAATTATCTCACTAAACAGTATCAAAAAAGCTCTGTGAAAGCACCGCTGGCAGAGCAGATGATGTTTAAAAATGTATTATCAGGTCTTCAGTTGGGAAGAAGGCAGTCCCAGAATGCATTGCAACAAATTGAGTGGGGTGGTGGGGGGGTCCAAGATGGCAGACAAAGTGAGAGAAATGCTCATTTTTTAAAGATCTTTTTTTTTTTTACCTCAGATTTGTGTCCATTTGATTTGCAATGCAATGTCAGTGTAAATGATTGGTAAATGACTGCTATGATTGGCTAACATCTTTGCATATGAAATGAGCATTACATGTTTACAGTGTTTTTACTATAACAGCCTCCAGATGAACTAAACATGAAAAGTGTTGATAACAGCATTATATTTAGAACACAATGTAAATAAGAGACTCCTTGAGCAGCGTAACTGTGATTATAAATAGAACAATCTTAGTTTCTAAAGATTGCAAAAAGTCTTTCTTTACCTAACAACAGCAACACTCCTTATTAGGACAATGACACATGTTAAGTGACGTCACAATTGTCCCGATGTCAAATCCTGATGTTTAAGAAGTGTAGAAAATAATATATTATATTTGAAACTGGGGAATTAGTTTTGAGTTTGGAAACTTGCTGGATGTTTTTGTTGTAAAGTAACTTATGTATGTAAGTATCATAGCAGTTTGATTCTGTTTCATAACCCCTTTAAAACATTTAAAGGGTTAGTTCACCGAAAAATGAAAATTCTGTCATTAATTTCTCACCCTAGTGTTGTTCGAAACACTCATTTGGAGCGCTCTACAAAGACAGAAAATCACACAAGTAGCTTTCCCAGCTAGTGAAAATGTTCATAGCCGTTAAGATATAAAAACATTATTTCTAAATGTTCAAAATGTCTAGTTTTTAAAGGGTTAGTTCACCCAAAAATGGGTTCACCCTCGTGTTGTTCCAAACCCGTAAGACCTTCGTTCATCTTTGGAACACAATTTAAAATATTTTTGATGAAATCTGAGGGCTCTCTGGCCCTCCCATAGACAGCAAGGTAACTACCACATTCAAGGTCCAGAAAAGTACCAAGATGATCGACAAAGTAGTCCGTGTGACATCAGTGGTTCAACTGTAAAGTTACGAAGCTACGAGAATACTTGTGGACGCGCGTTCACGACAGTATCATGACGCGAGCGTGTGGCGGCACTGACCTAGATCCGGTGTAATGACATCATAATGCCAGATCTGGGTCAGCGCCGGCGCCGGCGCCGCCACATGCACGCGTCATGATACTGTCGTGAACGCGTGTCCAAAGTGACGCAGTAAAGACGAAAATGTGGAATAAAGTAGTTATTTTTGTTTTCTTTACGCAAAATAGTATTCTCGTAGCTTCGTAACTTTACAGTTGAACCACTGATGTCACACGGACTACTTTGTCGATCATCTTGGTACTTTTCTGGACCTTGAACGTGGTAGTTACCTTGCTGTCTATGGGAGGGTCAGAGAGCCCTCAGATTTCATCAAAAATATCTTAAATTGTGTTCCGAAGATGAACGAAGGTCTTACGGGTTTGGAACAACACGAGGGTGAGTAATTAATGACAGAATTTTTGGGTGAACTAACCCTTTTTGACATTTTGAACATTTAGAAATAATGTTTTTATATCTTAACGGCTATGAACATTTTCACTAGCTGGGAAAGCTACTTGTGTGAGTTTCTGTCTTTGTAGAGCGCTCCAAATGAGTCACTTATGAGGTTTTCCGCTTCCTTAGAAGGCAGTAGAAAGAAAGGCAGCTCACTAGGGTTTGAAATAGCGCTTTAGTCTGCAATTTATTTCCAACTTAATGCTTATTGATATATTACCTAAAGAAACACTGAGCACTGAGAACTATAAGTGAGATATTCAGCCAGGAGTGGAAAGTATTGATATAGAGGGGAAAAAGATCTTTATAACTTTGAAGTTGTTGGCAAACTACAACAACTACCCACTTAAAAACCTCCATTTCAACTGATTCATCACTCCTTTGCTTCTTTTCAGGCTTTGTTCTCGCAGCTCTTTGACTACGGCAAACGCTTTTTATTAACTTTACCAGAAGCTCCTGGCATATCGTGACTGTGATTCAGTGCTTGCGTTGTGGAGATTTTGAGGTGTGTTTGCAGCAATCTTTCCATTGAGCAATACTACATACAATTCATCCATAACTCTAGCGAATACCCCAAAAATGTCATCCCAGCACCACCCGCTTCTCCCCAGGGTCGGTTTTCTCTCTTCCTCTCTGTCTCTATCGCTCTCTGCAGTGGCTCCACTCGTTTTATCCTTCACTATCTCGCCCACACTTTAGACTATAGATCTGATGTTGCCACCTGTTTGGTTCTTAAAACAAATTATGATCAACCTCTGACAGCTAATACCTGAGTGGCCTGAGGGAAAGAAGAGCAGGATGGCTTATTTAAGCTGATGCATGGCTTTAAGATGAATACGCTGCTTCTGAACTTGAGTTTCAGATCAATTCGTTTTACTATGTGTACATGAATGACAAAACAAAAAGAATCGCTTTCAATAATATTACCGTGCATGACTGAGCCCATAGTCAAGTAATCTAAAGCTAATGAATCACTCTTTGTGGTTTTCTTCTTGCAAATTATGTTAGATACACGCTTAAAAAATCATATACCTGTGTAAAAGTGATTCGTTTTTGCTTACCCACTTTTTCAATCAAAAAAGCTTTTACCAACCTCTCCAGGTAAAAGCTGGTCTGATGTGAAAAAAAAAAACATGTTAAATGCAAATTATAAAATGCAACAAATCATGTAATCATGTAAGTAAATTTGATGATGAACTTGTACACTGAAAAAAAATTATTCATTGAATGTACTAAAAAAAATTAAGGTAAGTTGTTGCAATCAATGTATTTTAGCTTAATTTAAATAAACAAATTTAGTTGACTTTCAACTTTTTTATTTAAATGTAGCTAAAATAAATTGTTTGCAACCACTTACCTTAAAAAATATTTTGTATAATTTTTTTCAGTGTAGATGAAAGAAAAAACATTTACCATCCAAACTCTTACCGTCCAATCAAATTAAAGGGGTCATATGATGCGATTTCAAGTTTTCCTTTCTC
>NW_015639530.1:187862-206056 GCF_001515625.1 Sinocyclocheilus rhinocerous | reverse complement strand
GTCAAAACAACCCAATAGCTGGGTTTGTCCCTTTTTAACCCAGCGCTGGGTTATATTTAACCCAGCATTTTTTAGAGTGTAATATAATCTAATTACAAGTCCTTGATTTTTGTAATCTGATTACGTACAGTAATCCATATAACATGCAATCAGTTACTACCCAGCATTGAAAAAGTAGCTGTGGCAAAGGGAGCTTTACCAACTGTCGTTTGGCTTTATTTAGAAGACAGGACTTCTTCAGCCATATTGCATGCTGCAAGCACTGGGTTGTATTTAACCCAGCATTTTTTAGAGTGTAGTATTATAAGTGCACCGTCTTTGCCTATATGTCAAAGCACTGCCAAAAAGGCCGTTTTAACTTGGGATTACTGACACATTCTGTCTTTGGAAAAAGTTCCCTTTGATTTGTTTATATAAATTGAATGGTTTTGTATAATTGCCATATTTTGCCAAGTCAAGCCTTCTATTTCTCCTCCTATTCATCAGATGAAAACTTTGTTGAAAGTGAAGCCAATTCAAATGTTTAGCCTGTTAAGCTAGAAACCTGTAGGGCAGGATTTGATTGTCATAGCTTGAGGTCTGTATATTAAGAATATAGTTGGCTCTGTGATGAATTGCTTTTGTTTCTCTACTGTAAGTTGCTTTGGATAAAAGTACCTGTTAAATGCATAAATGTTAAATAAGGTTCTTTTCTGATCCCATTTCTCTCTCTCTCTCTCCTCTACTGATACTTCCGGTATGTACTAAATGGTCCTAAACAAATAAGTGTCCAACAATAAATATATAATTAATTAAATGGTTTAACGTCAACCACAAAGGAATTTTTGCTTTAAAGATGGAGCAGAATATTTTTGGTTTGCTAGCAAACTAGCAAACCAAAAAGTGGAATAACACCAATTAATCATTTAAAATAAGACACATCGTGTTGATTTCAATAGATACATATTTTAAAAATGGAATTGCTGAATTAGCACTAAAATGAATGTTTTTCTGAAGAGTGTGATTAAAAATAAATAAATAAAATAAATTCACGTGGAAAAAAAAAAAGATTTGTATGTACAGGAAATGTAATGCCATGTCTGGTGATATTTGTAAGATTTTAATACGAAGGGGATGATGGTGGCTGAAAATGAAGGAAAGTAATAAGATGGCCAGACCAAGCGGATCAGAATCAAACGTCTTCAACACGTGACATGATGAAGCAACATAGCATCTCTCGTTCCAGATTTGCAGAAGCAGCTCTTAAATCCCCACTTGAATGAATCTGGCAAAAGAAAGATTACGAGAGGGGAGTAAAGCAATCAATGTGAAGAAAAAAAACTTTAAGGGAACTTAAGTGAACATTGCGTTAAGCTCCTTACACTGCTTTGGTTAACAGCTTAAAAGCTTTTGGGGCGTAAGTAGTTCTGAAACTGAGCATGAAGAATACACAATAAAAGATATCTGATTCTTGGGCATTTTTTTTAAACAGAGTGCTTAATGGACAAAAAAAACAATATGTAAATTGCATTAAATAAAGTAGATGTTACAAGAATGTAGCGAATCAGCTCATAGGGAAATATGAATAATTAATCATATGTCAGGGTTGCCATGGTAACCAGGGTCCTGGGCCTTGTTCACAGACAACTTGGCACTCAGTATGTTTATTGGGTGAGGGGTCTGTGAACGTTTGTTAATCTAATGAATAATTGATTTGTTAAATCAAATGAGAAATGGTGTGTCTGATTGGTCCAGACGCTACAAGAATTGTACTTATAAAAGATTTAAATCCAAACATCTGGGTTCTAAACTTAATTTCGTTTTGTGCCAGTATGAGCAGAATCTTAAATTATGACAAAATTATTCCTGAGGAAATTATTCACATTCTTCATTCTTATGGCCCGCTACATACAATATGTGCCTCTGTAGGCAGTTTTTCCAGTGTGTTATTCACTGGGGATTCACTAACAACTAATTGCATGCACTGTTTGCATTGTTTTACATTCTGCTCACAAAAGGAACAATGCAAATTAGTTAAAGAAACAGTTCACCTAAAAATTAATATTTGCTATAAATTTAAGATGAAGATGAGTTTGTATTTCATCTAAATAGACTTGGAGAAATGTAGCATTACATCACTTGCTCACCAATAGATGCTCTGCAGTGAATGGGTGCCGTCAGAATGAGAGTCCAAACAGCTGATAAAAACATCACAATAATCCACAATTAACGTCTTATGAAGTGAAAAGCTGCATGTTTGTAAGAAACAAATCCACCAATAAGACATTTTTAACTTCAAACCGTTGCTTCCGTTGGTAAAATATGAGTCCTCTGTCGATAATATTGCTTTCTCCAGTGAAAAAGTCATCTCATCTGAATCAAGAAAGAAATATGCTTAGATCAAGCACCATTTACAAATGAAAGCAGTTGAAAACAAATATGTCTGTGGATTTTGATGTGAGAGGACAACAGGAGATGGACTTTTTTACTGGAGGAAGTGTTATTATGGATTATGAACTAATATTTTTGCCAGATGCAAAAGTTTAAAGTTAAAACTTAACGATGGATTTGTTTCTTACAAACACAGAGCTTTTGGCTTCTCTAGATGTTGATTGATGGACTGGAGTGGTGTGGATTACTTGTGGATTATTGTGATGTATTTATCAGCTGTTTGGACTCTCATTCTGACGGCACCCATTCACTGCAGAAGATTCATTGGTGAGTAAGTGATGTAATTTTCTCCTGTTCCGATGAATAATAATATTCAGTGGTAATAGTGTGACGTTAATTGTGACTGAGTTAGGTGCAATCTATAATGAGTCTAATTTGCATAGGAAGGAGGCATGTCTGCGCTGAAATGACAATTAACAAATTTTGCTATTTCAATGCATTTAGCGCCTGGTTTAACTAGAAATACTGAAAACAAAATTGGCACAACTGTTTAGTGAATCTTCTCCTGAGTGACAGTGTAATGCATTCAGCGTTAAAGAAGTCAGTGCTAAAGTATGCTTATATATGTTGTTGTGAACAACAGCAAGAGGGGGTGCATGTACTCGTTTTAATTCAGACACAATTACTGTCTGAATTAGTTCTGCTACATGTATCATAATCAACCAACTGTCAGTGTAATTGTGCTGATGCACTTGGTTTTGATATCATTAATTTGCCATCTGTCGAACATAGAACAAGAACAGAGATATATGAAGATGGTACACAAAATATACTCACCATTATCCAGAGGAATGACTTTCGATGAGTAATCAATAGTCAGAGAATGAGCTAGGCTATCAATTGCATGCCGATCGTTGGATGGGAATTACAGTGCTTGGCTATAAAAACTGATTTCCATCTGATCCTCCTACACTGGGAAGAAAAAAACAAAAAACAAAACGAGATGCAGTTCTGCAGTGTCTTTTCAAATCTAAAACTTTTTATAAAATAAACATGCTTGTGTTGGCATTTAAAGTAGCATTTATATAAAAGGGTATAGCAGACTTTTAGAAAGTTTTCCATTTTTTCTTCATGGAAGAAAGTCAGTCAAACGGGTTTGCTAGTGCGCATTACAAATAAAATGCAATATTATTATGATTTTTTAGAACAAAATGAAGAATAATAAATGTCAGAATTAAAATGATTCCTTTAAGACATGAAGTGAAATCTTTGCATTAATGGTTTATAAACTGTCTAATAGAAAATCAGACCAACACATAAATTCAATAAAAGATTAAAATAAAAAAAAGCAGTGAGCTGACACAATTTGAGCTACCCACAATTAAGAAACAACATCAAAGCTAAAATGTTGACATTTAGCTCCCTATTGGACCCCTGAACTAGTAGAAAACATTTAGCGCAGACACTCTTGTCTATGACAAATCCCCATCTCTTTAATGAGATGTATTAGCAGCACATTGGGCTTATCAGTGTGACCTAGAAAGATGAAATGGAGGAGTTAGAGAGTTTGCTCTCCCATAATCCCTTGAGAGGAAAACATCCGTCTCTCTGTGGCCTTCATCCCCTGGGATGAAATTACTGGGGGAAATTTCCCGAATCCCATATCACAATTAAACAATTCTGCGTTTTCAAGGCTCTGGATTCTTTAAGACACGAGCGGAATATATAGAAGTAAAACAAATTACACAAAAGTACATAAGAAAGGCTGATGGACCAATTTCACACTTTAAAGAGTGCGCCAAATGATAATGGGGCACTGGTAAAACATTTATAATATAATGAAATATTAGCAATTTATACGGTGCCTGCATGAAAATATATTTATTCAGAATACATGGCAACTACTGAATGGCCGTCAATGAAGAAAGATGATTTTTTATTTATGTATTTATTTATTTTTACCAGCAGGGGCCAACAAGGCCATGATAACCAGTCAAGCCATCATCCATCTCACTTGGAGTAGTCATAAAACGAATTAAAATGAATCATTAAAATATTTTTTATGTCATGCATCTAATTAATCCATATATAGAGCATGATACATATATAGAGATATTATAATAATTGAATAATTTGAATGCATTTATTAAAATGAATAATGATAATAAAAATGTCAATGTCATGTATCTATGTATAAATATCAAATTTAGCATGTATAAAATAATCTATATAAATATAGACATATAAACGATGTTATTTTATTAAAATGAATGATTAAAATATTTAAAATGTTAAAACTAATAAATTAAAATACACATATTAATCTATGTATAAATAACCAATATAATGCACATAAATTTATACTTAATTTTATTTATACAGAAATTTGAATTCAACAAACTGAACTTTCATGGTAAGCCATGCTCCATGCATTCTCAAATCCATCAACACTGTACAGAGCACATTTTAAGTGAACTCTGAGGCACATAAAAGTTTTCAAAATGAATAATGATAGCAATTTAAAATTACAGTCAGCTGCTACATATTTGCAGTGACCCTTTTAACAGAACATATTATACAAGTAAACGTAACCTAATTAAACAAAGAACGTGAATGAGGGCGTATATTCATCCTATCCTGCCTACAGCTCTCGCTCATTTATTTACATACGGACAAGCTCGGCTCTGTCCACCTCCAGATAACCAGAGACAAGTGAGGGAGATGCAGCACATCAATTCTCCAAATGAAACCCATGCAACCCCTTGAAACTGAGGACTCATCAGGAGCAAAAACCGCCTGGTTTAGCAAGAAGTAAGTTTTGTTAGCCATCATTCTGGCCATCTATCTGCCACCTACATTTTTGTAGCAGTTTCTCCCTGAGGTTCACTTATAATGTTAGTCATGCACCAAAAACAGTCATAATTTAGCCATAATCTCCATTAATATGATTGCTTTGCTACTGTATTAAGACATATAAGTATGTAAGGTAAAACCATCCAATTTACCAAAATGCAAAACATTACTATGTATTTACTAAAGCATTTTAGTTTAGGATTACAATGATCCATTTATGTTACAATGCCTATTATTTTTGTAATACCTCAAGAAAATGTCACAAATGTCTCATTAAGCACAAAAACGGCTTACTAGCCCTTAACGAATCCGTCACTTAATGAAGATATATTTAGATGGGAAATATATGTTAATGATGAATGATTGGTCTATCAGTATAATGTAGTAGAATCAGATGGGCGATTCTGTGATCCCATTGCCATTTAAACTCTGCCCTAAAATGTGATTGCAATCTAAATTGCATTGTATATTGGTGGTGACAGTCCAATAAAGCGTCTCGGAGCATGTTGGCCTATAGGGACTATTTTCACTCATGCTGTCTGATGCTTTACACTGCGTATAAACGTTTCTGAACATCATAATATACTTCGGAGGAGATATAAGGCATGTTATTTCAAATTAGGCCTTCAGTGTTATAAGACAGCTTTTCTGACTGGGAAATCCCCCTATAGTCACCTCACTTATTCAGGGAATTTTCCGGGCTTGCATTTATATCAATATTAAAACAGACACTGCTTTTAAAGCCAGTTTTCCTGCAGCTCTCTATTAATAAGTTAAATCCAAAAAAAGTCTACCAAACCTAACATGCCGCTCTCAGCTCTGTGACATTCACCGTCAAAACATTGTTAGCCCGAGGCATCACACCCATCACTGACCTCATGTTGCACCAAAAATGGGAAGAGCTGGTTGAAAACAGCAGCTCTGAAAATCTGATTGGCTGCTTTTACATCACGTCTGGGAACTTCATCAGTGCACCTTGAAACAGTCATTTGAGTGTCATCAAATGGGACCCAAAGTTTAGTTTAAAGTACTGTAAAGTTAATGACACTGGGGGGAAAAAATGATGGGAGGAGAAAATTCTACGTGTGATTTACTGACAATGCGCACATTAAAGAACCAACCCATGTTCATTCGAAATACGTGCCTCTAAATACATTTCTGCAGCACCATTATTACGTACCTTGTTTCAGTTTCAAAGTGAAACGTCCAGTGAGTGGTGCTAAAACGCGGGTTCAACACATGACCCTGGCATGTATTTGTTACGTTGATATAGGCACGTATTGCTGTGTTTGTATTATGTTGCTTCAGGTACATATTGCGGTGGTTCATAATTCAAATATCTGATGTGTCGCTAAAAGTCGTGGTGGAAATATCCCCTACACCAAACCCAACCCTAAACCTACCTGATAGTGTTAACAAATGCAAAAGTGATATAAAAACGTATTTGTTGATGCAGCCGTGCTATTTTAACTTCCTTATGCGGATTTGAGCTGTTTTTTCGAACCTTAGTTTCACGGGGTTCGTACTGGAGCTTTTCATCACTCAAGTGCAACGCTGTATCGCGTGAGCTACCGAGCAAACCTACTGAATTAGAAAACTCATGCATATGAAGCTGGATATGTGACGACACGTTCAAAAGTATCAGTTTTCAAACCTCGCAGCATGTTAACATTTTTTGAATTCATAGCACAATATTCCTCAAGTAATTATGCGAAAATTTGGCTTTATTAATGGACCTGCAAATTATATTTTGTGTGAAAAGGAATAAAAGTTGTCTGACTTTTACTGCCTCTAGTGTTCATTTCAACTGGAAACTGCAGCGATTCGTGTGTATAGGTACGTTTTTTGAGTTTTGCAGAAATTTAGATAGAGGCATGAATTTCCAATGAGCCTATGTTGCAACGAACACAGATGCAGCCAGATCATTCCATAATGACCAGCGCAATCTACCAAGAGCAGCGCAAATTACCGCCTGCTTTAAGAAATGTTTTTTGGGCCTTAAATAATGGCGCAAATACCAGTAATTTGACGAGCGCAAATGTTAGTAAATCGCATTGCATGATTCATTTTAATACTCTCCTCCCATAAATTTAGCGTCTGAAAGGAAACTCCTACAAATCCATATTCAATAAGGTCAGGTGCAAAAATAACTGTGTCCACACCTATTCAGCGCTAATTCTTCATTGCGCATCTTTAGTAATTCTGACAGTACTATTTTAACGCCAAAAGACAGTTTGCGCTGGGCTGTTAGTAAATCTGGCCCTTGCAGTGAACAATTTTCACAAACACATTTTCACAAACAAATTATATAGAAATGGCAAGTAACAGACAAATCAGAAATGGTATTTTCTTGTAAAACATACTTCAATAATCTTGCTTTATTATCTTCGAAAAAAAAATGTTACAATGTATCCAACCAGTGTATTTTACATCGTTGAAATAAATATATTGATTATGGATGGACAGAAATTCTGATTACTGTCTTACTGACTACACAATTGTGGACTAGAGTTGGACAATATGTACATTTATCTATGTTAATGTCTGGATATGTAAACTGACTGATCAAACAGTCTTGTCTGGAATTTGTGCATGATAATAATGTAAACACGGCCTAGGAAATAAAAAAAATCCCATTACCAAACTTTTTCCAATCTGGACGCCCTAAATGTTAGAAACTATCAGACAGTTTCAGCCAGTATCTTTCAACTAAAGATCAGCTGTTTCTCCTCCTTACCTACTTCTCCACTATCAAGCAGTCATCAAAAACAGCCATTCTAATGCTGTCCTTGCAAATACTAATCAGCCATCACTTCATACATACAGTACTTTAAGTGTAAATGGTTTAAATCTAAACCAAACTTTAACCAGTGGGAGAGTGAGATTAAACTCTTGAGCAAATCTTTAAAAATTGTTAAGGACAAGAAAGCCCTTAAGCTGATTTCACATTCTCATAAGTATAAGCTATAATTTAAGATGGCCCTTTTCTTTTTTGTTATTTGTTTGTTTGTTTGTTTGTTTGTTTGTTTGTTTGATTGATTGATTGATTGATTGATTGTAAATTTGATGTCCGTCTATGTACAGTATTTAATTCTTGGTTATGTTCAACCAGAGGCAAAGGATTTGACATCTTTACTGATTGAATTATATGCTTTGTTTTATTTTAATTTTATGAATCATTCATACATATATATATACACACACACACATTTCCAACAATATCAATTCCTGGTTTGAGAGCAACAGGCTTCACAAGCAATGATGAGCAAATTTTTTTCCACACCAGAAGCACCAATTCTGCGGTGGAAATGACTTCAGATTGGGCACCTGCACCCTGATGGTGGAAAGGCGGCTTTAGATAAAGATTGAGTCCCTCCTTCAATTGATTGATTTTTTTTTTTTGTCAAAATTTTAAGTTCAAATACCAGTAAAGTACCAGCACACCTCTCTTCAACAAGCGCCATGATTTGAGGTTTCATTCATGTCTGTAGAAGAAATGGTGAAGGACAGGCTACAAGTTTAATACTCAGAGTTAGTGATTTGAACAAATCCATAATCCTAAAACTGAGCAGTGCTAACAGCGATGCTTGACTTGGTAAGCGCTACTAATTATTACACAAATCTCCAGATATTACAGAAACAGTCTTTCACTTTAGCTGTGATCTAGTTTATGGTGTCAGGACGTCTCTGGAGTGTAAGCTATTCACAGAAGACAGATTTGCACTTTTTTTCCATATTCGATGCAGCATGTAATTACTACCCTCGAAAAGTGTGAGAGCACAAATGCCATACTGCAGGAAAACTGGCATCTCTCTTGCACACATTTAGTCTCATGAGAATGAATTTAAGATGAAAAACCATCTCAGTTTGTAATGATGTGAGAATGGAGTGATAGTTCTCTCTCTAGAGAAGGACACTTGAAAAAAGCTTCCTGACCAACACCTCTCTCATCCTCGATTTATTTTTACTCTGTATGCAAAGACAACAACAAGAGCAACAACCACTGTCTAATGATGCAACGTGATCTCATTAGCATATGTAGGAATGTGCACATAAAGTGTGGGCCTAACACATTGTTCTGTGTACAAAAAAAAAATAATAATAATAATAAAACATCATCCTATTTACACTTTCTAAAGCATACACAATTTGATGCATGTATTTAAAACTTATACACTGTTAAATGTTATTACATGTAAATATTTTATTTTAATATTAATATTTAAAATCAATTAATATATTTTTGAACAATGTTAAACCTATTTTGCAGTTGACACATTGACTGACTTCATATTAAGCTTGATATTTTGTTCTGTGTGATTCCTTAAGACTAGACACAATAGTCAGAACTGTTAAACACATGTAAATCAATAAATGAGAGAAACAAGTTGTTAATCATAATGACTGTAACAGCGAACATGTTTCTCACTTGTATATTTTATACTTGTTGAGCTTTGATTAATAAAAAGAGGGTGCATGACTTTACCTTTATTAGTCAAATCGGAGTTTTATTTATTAATAAATTAGCAATTTTCAAGCATCGTTCTCAAAAAAAAAACGTTCTCTTCATTTACTGATAAACATCTGTCTGTTTCTGAGTTTTAAACACAGTCACTTGCTTCTGGAAGAATTCTCCAGTAATTCTAGTTTTCTAGACCAGATGTTCAACAACAAGAGGATTCATAAACATTTGTGTGACCCAAAAAGAAAGAAAACTAAAGTTTTGTAAAGAAGCTATTTAAGTGCTTTCCAAACAAAAGAAAAAAATGTATGTGTACAACTAGTGTTGACTGCAATGGTTGAAACGGTTTCAGAAATTCCAGTATTGAATTCCAGTGTTTAAATGTATTTTTGATAACACTATAGTGTGCACTATGTATTTGACTCATTAGACATTGGTTTTGCATTTCGACTGAGAATTCACATTGGCAATCCAAAACCTGTACACCATATTCAATGCAACTGAGCCGTTTAAATCAAGCTTTTTCATATAAATAATGACACTAAATTAACATTTCAAATGGACAGCTCTGATAACAACATTGCACGTTCAGTAGTAATGTGTTAACTCTTTCACAGTAATATCTGACAGGTTAAACCTACTGCGGTTTAAACCATTACATTTAATTTCCACTATAACGACATGAGATTCATCCACCTCTTTCCCATCTAACCCTGCTGCTAAGGCACCTAATGCATGATGTATGAGAGCAAAGAGCGCCGGCATATGCATAACCACAGCGGGAGAGACTAGCTAAAGGCGAGGTTATCTCGAGTCAAGTGAAATATGAAGCTTCACCTCTTTCAACAATATTAAGGTTATGATAATGTCTAGATCTATGTTGGTTCCCAAGCACGACGGATGCCAAAGGAAGCGGCCTGAAGTTAAAGCAAAGAGAATAAACATGAGCCCAAAGGAAAGCAGATTCTTGTGTTTTGATTTGTTCTGAGCCCATTTTCATTGGCTGCCAAAACTATGCTGTATGTTTTGACTGTGTGATTGAAAATTAGCTATAATCATCATGCTAATGTGTTAAGCACAAAGAGGAAACGAATAATGTCTTTCCTCGCACTCTCCCCAGGCTTTCAATTGGATGATGACCAATTCAAGTCGAAACACCAAGAACAAAATAAGAGAGAGAGGTGCCAAACGCGATCATACCCCATTCATTCATAATGTTCATTTTCAGTCTGCCAGAGCAAAGCATGAAGCACAGGCATTTGTCTTTGTTTATGTGTGCATTGGGGGAAATATATGGCATGTTCACATGTGTTGCCATGTCTCTATGCATCATATATTTGGAGCTGTGCGCCGATATGATTTCTTGAAGAGGACAATAAGGCTAAATAAGAGATAATGTGCCATCAGCAGGTCATTATCGCAAAATAAACCCGACAGGGCGATCGAGACCCCGCCGTGAAGCAAACTATCACACTGAAAAGGTTTATTTTGCCATAATGACCATCTGACTGCACATAATCCCACTTATTACACAGCTACTTAGCAAAAAAAATAAATAAATAGACATTAAATATTGATTTGAGTTGAAATTACTCTATTATGTGAGAATAAAGAGACTTTGAAGTGATAGCAGAGAGAATAAATGAACACAGCTATGTGGGAAACCAGTTGGCTGAGACAGTGATATAATTGTATTAAATTATGTTGCTTTCAGCTGACCTATCGGAATCAAATATTCCAAAGAGCCATATAATAAACGAAAATATAATTTATAAAAATATAATTTTCTTCACTGATCAAGTTTATTGATCTGACTGCATATTATGCCTTTGTAACTATACTGTTTACTTAATGTTATTTTTTATGCAGAATGGCAAGTTTGACCAATCAGAATCCAGAATTCCAAAGAACTATATAATAAACAAAAATAAATCAACAACAACAAAAAAGTGTTCACATTTGTTTTGTTTTTTTGATGCTGTTGAAACTGTCAAGGAAATTATTGTATAAAAATATTTTAGAGTTTAATGCCAAGTAGAACCAAGTATTCATATAAAATAAACAAAAAATTTATTTATTTTCACTGTTTTTGGGTGGTTTGTGTCATCCTCCAGGTGTGAATTATACAACAATAAAATATTTTACAGCAGAATGCCACAGCTGACCAATCAGAATCAAGTAATAATATCTTATAAAAATACAACTTATAAAAAAAAATCTTTTATTTTCCCTGATCAGGTTTATTGACCTGCTGACTGCACATAATCCTGAATGCTGCTTTATTGTTTTCTTATTATATATATATTTTTTTTTTTTAATGCAGAATGCCAAAGTTGACCAATCTGAATCCAGAATTCCAGAAAGCATAATAAGTATAATAAACTAAATATATTAAATAAATAAATTCCTTTCACTGATTTTTTTTTTTTTAGATGTCATCTTCCAAAACCTGCTGCCTGGGACAAGTGTCAATGAAATAATTATATAAAAATATTTTACAGTATAATGCCAATCAGAGTATTCCAGAGATCCATATAATAAACAAAAATGTATATTCAAAAATATAAAAAATATTCACTGATTGAGATTCAGGAACATTATCCCTTATGCATACTGTTTTCTTAAAGAAATTATATTGGCACATATAAAAATACATAATGCATAATGTAGACAGACCTGGCAAATGTGTGAATATATGTTATATAAAACCACCATCATGGAAATTTCCCATCATGCATTATGGCAGCGACAACAGAGCTAGCAGGAAGTGACGTCATCTGCTGTATTTCTCACCTGATTAATAATATCCACTTCCACTCCCCAGAACATCGCTACAGGACGCTTGCTGTGTGATACGGGAGGCCGGTTGGGGTGCGCAGATTAAGTATCCATTCAGGCAGCTGCGGTTGATGAGGGAGGAGGGAAGTGAAAAGGTGAATTACAGCCTGCAGCAGTACATAAGCGTAATGAAAGACTAAAGACTGCAGCACAGGTTAAATAGATGGGTTAGAATAAAGATGACACAAGCTCTCATCTTTGATTATAATCATAATACACTATTAACGCTTCAAAATGAGATTCCCTCAAGAGCTTCAACCTAATGAGATCTGTTAATTGAAATCATACTGAAACTTCAATGCTGTATGCAGGACAGCACAAAACAGACTTTTTCCCTTCTAAAAATAACTAGTTATAAAATAAAAACAGTTTTGAACACCTGAAAGAGCTCAAAAAGTGTGAGACATTACAGGAGCGATTGGGGCTAGATGCCACACTTTGTATTTAAGTGAACTGAATATAATATTTCAAAGAGTGTAGAACAGATACATACCTTATTCCGGTACGATTGCTCTGGTAACCAGCAGCCTAGTTGTGGTGTTTTATGTGTACTGGAAAACGGTGACAGCTCCAGTCAGGGACAGGACACCAAAAGCCAGAAAACAGGTACGTCTGGTCATCCCTACCGAAACTGCAGTCCGTAAATTTTGCCTCTTTGTCGCCATCTCTGTTTGAAAACCTGGAATTGCAGCTGTGTGCGGAATTATCTAGCTTGCGTGGGTTGTGAGTCGGCACGGCTCCAGCTGCGGATGAATCTAATGTTCTGAAGAGTATGTGTGGCAGTCAGTCAGTCACCGCACCGGTGTGGATATTTACTGTACTTCGCAATCACAGATTCTAGCACGTCTTGGAATATGACCCAAATAAGAATTTTCACCGTATATTGCCATCTGAACAAGTAAGTAACAAGTCTGCCACGTTTGTTCTGACCAACTAAGGAAAAAAGCATTACCATAAATCTCGCTACCAATGGTGATTAAATCTAAAGATCAGTTAGCTCATATCACATCAAACCGTTCAAATTATTATTATTGTTATACTTTATTCTCAAATGATTAACGTTAACAACATCAGCATTGGCGACTATGAGTATAGTGTGTATTAGCGTGTAGATTTCAATTTCTACACAGTCTAATCTAATTGTCATACTCTTCGAATTTCATATTAAGAAATTATTTTAACCCAAAAAGTAAATCATGCTCCCTTTGAACTGGTTTTCTTTCAAATACAAATCTTTGTAATCACAGGCTATCTGTAATCAGAAGCATTTATAACTGGAATATAGTTTCAAAAACACATAATCCTTTATGGATTACAATCCGCCATCAAAATGATACATTTAATTATTCTGGCTGCTGTGATAAAAGGCTATAAAGGATCCGCCACCTGCAGGATCCTCGCATGCGATAGTCTAGTAGCCGGGACAACTTCTTTATGTTTACAGACGTGACGTAATGACGCAGTGCCATGCTCGAATTTCCCACGAAAACCTACCAGTACCACTCAAATTAGAAAACATTATTATAAGCTGACCGTTGTGAATCGGGCTAAAGTAAGGCGATAGTTTTGAACACTGGCTGGTTATGTACTTGCTCATTGATATTGATTAATATTGATTTCGGATCATTTTTAACCAAAAAAAGTTACGGACTGCAGCTTTAAAAAGTAATGGAAATTGGTTCCCAATTGTATCTTCAAACTTTTAATACAACACATTGTGTTCTCATTACACGTTTACATTGAGAACATATTGATGAGTTGTGTTCCCTTCAATTTACTCCTTAATTTTTCTTAAATTTACCTTATAAAACTTGCAGAAACCCTAGTAAACGCAGCAAAAACTCATTCCAAACATGCATAAAACCACCTTTTACAAACCAATTGCAAATGTTTTATAGAAAGTGTATTAAATGCAAATAACGAATATCTACTACCATTAAACATGAAGTGCATGTATAACATGTTATTTTAAGGTCTATGGAAATTTCAAAAAGTTTCAAAACAGCTGACTCAAGGCAGACTCATTTGCTCAAATTACATGAATCACTGGTTCAAAACAAATGATTCACCAAGGTTTGAAGCTTCACAATGCAGTGTTTCAAAAGCGCCCATCACTACACAACACACACGTCAAAAGTGGCTCTTTTATCCAATCATGATACTACGTGACAGACAACTAGTCATCATGTACAGTTCAGTTCAAAGAGCAGGGGGTTGCTTTGAATAAGGTTGTGAATCCTAAAATCTACAGGTGTAAATTTGGTTGCAGGATGCGGTCCTCACTCCCATAAATAACCAAACTGTGTGTGAATATAACTGTATTAAGCAACATATTCTGTTACTGTTTGAACCTGGCCTACAGTTGATGAATTACAGTTTAAGTCACTTCCTTGTTGGCATCACGAGAGAGAGCGGGAGGTTGTCGCTTGGTATGGACACATCTAGTGAAGGTTTGGAGCTAAACCAAGCCAAACGGTGAGAGAAAAAAGAAAAGAGTCGTAAATATCAAAACAGATTTCTAAAGCTTTTGAGCTCTTTGCTTTGACATCGATTTGCCGGCATGTTTACTTGTTTTGCCTTTCTCAATTAGCGCTAAACCTCAGCGCTCTTGTTTTTCTCAACACTTTGTGTTTTCGCTGTCCCAGCGTTTCCACAGCACACGCTCTGAATACAAAAGGCCCAAACGCAGACACCAGGCGCCTCTGTTCCTGTGCTTACCTTGCTCCAACAGACTGATGGGAAGGTCAAGGAGGACATGGGCAGGGACTGTTTGTGGAGTCCCGGCGAGAATTGAATCAGATCACCAGCACATCGGCAGCACAGCACAAATTAAACTCCCCTGTTGCGCTGCTGAAGTGTTTGTGAGTGAATTGATAAATGCCTTTCAAGGCAACCGAATTTTCCTCCAAACACACACACACACACTGCTGAATTATGTATAGTGTCTCCTTTGTTGCAGTGCGTTTTGTTTCTGCTTTACATGAAATCTGATTTAGGAACAGACGAAATGTCAACTTTAGCCAAGTCTGCAAGTGGGGGGATTGTTCTTTTTTTGTGCACAACAAAGACGTCTTCTGCGGGAAGATCAGATGGAAAAAGCTTTTCTGTAAACGTAACTCATGCAAATGCATCAGCGTAGTATTTGCATCTCATTTACTCAGTTGTGTATCAGTCAAGCATGTGCTTGTGTGGTTTTAAAGAAAAATCACTATCTACCTCTTTCACTCAATAAAGAAACACAATGAGCTGTATTAAATAAAATGGATAGTTCATCCAAAAAAAAAATAGAAAATCTGTCATCATTTACACACACTCATGTTGTTCCAAAACTGTATGACTTTCTTTTTACAGAACACAAAAGAAGAAATTCTAAAGAATGCTGATAACTGAACAATTCCGGTTATCATTGAATTCCATTTTATAATAATAATAAAAAATGACATGGAACAACATGAGTGTGAGTAAATTATGACAGAATTTTTTTTTTTTGGTGAACTATCCTATAAGGAAAACATTTTCATTAAGTTAAAATAAAAAATTATTTGAATGGATTTGTTGTAGTCTTGTATGAAAAACATTTTCATGCCGTAAAATTAAGACTTTCACAAAAAGGACATACATTGACAATAATTAAAATTTCAACATGAAAATGACAGAATGGGATTCAAACTTATGTCCGCCTGCATATACATACATACATTATTATACATACATATGTATTTATTCATTTGTTTATATTTTAGCTATTGATAGCAGGCTTTATTTTCGTGTTTTAAAAGCAAAAGATACAGAGATACTTTAATTTAGTAAAGTAATATATTAAATAAACAGCACGAATGGAAAATGTTCACAGTCACATGGAAAACCTGGAGGTAACCAGAAATTGAATTGATGTCATTTACCGGACTAGGGGGAAAAAATACAAAACTCGTAAGTGAATATACATATATCTAGTTATGCTCAATTAGAATATTGAACTGGTTCAGTAATCCAGCAATTTGGATGACTGGATAAATCATGAAAATCATTACGGAAATCCATGGGTAGCATTTACCATTTTTCATAGGCCTACAGTGTGATGGCCTACATAATGCCTGAAGCGTTGTCACTGATCCTCCTGAGAGGAGACTGACATGTTATGGTGACTACTGTAAATCAAGAACTTATGAAGAACAATCTCCATGTCAGCTGTGGATATGATGCAATAACCAGAAAGCTCCTCGTCCCTTGTGTATATACGGCACGGCTGTTTTCAAAAGAATGCTTTAGTACAATATTGAGGAAGCTATGCAGGTAAACAAAGCAATCGTGCTCATTTTGTTTTTGAATAAAATATGAAGAATCCTGAAACACAGACAGCTTTGTTCAGCTTTTTCATCAGCGTGCTGCTGAACGGGGTCAAAGCAAACCCAGATCGAGAGCCTATAGATAGAACAGAACTGACGTGAAGAGGGAAAAAAAGATCCTTAAATTGTTTTAAAATGCTGTAATCAATTATTAACACACTTATCTCCTTGAAATGATCATTTGCTGAAGAAAGCAGTACCCTTTGTGAGCCCGAACAGGAGGATTTTGGCGCCACCCGAAAACACTGTTAGCAGAAAATATGAAGGTCTGTCTGATATTTCCAAAGGTTATAACAAGTCTTGCTCAGCGGTTGTCCTCGTGGCTGTATCAATAAAAGGTTGTGCTTGTCAGTGTTAACAAATCCACTGACAAATAACAGGGCAGTGTGCCATTTTGATTTCCAACTGTCCATGCAGTAAAGATAAAGCTCTGGTCAGAACACGTTTCTGGTCTTTGGGTTAAATTGCTGTGGCGGTGTGTCCGCTAAAGGACAGCTCGCATCAACTGTCCACCTGGACAGTGTCTTTATTCTTTTCAGGAATACATAAGCATTTGAGAACTTTTCTTCTCTTATGTTATTTTGCTTCAGGCTTTTACGTGACTTAAACAGAGAGTGACAGGAAATTATTTAAAAGTGAGAGAGACAATTAAATATATTGCATGCCAGACTCAAAGCGGACCACTAGATCACAGCTCTATTGAAATTAGTTCAATCATTTTGTATTCAATGGGCAAAAAAAAGCATAGTTCCCTCCAAACCTCAACCTTAAGTATACTTCAGTGCATAACTTGCAAAGTTTTTCTATTACAGACATGAATGATTCTTCAAATCATGTGGCTTGTTGAGAAGAAGTGTGCTATTACTATTAAGTGATTGCACTTGGCGGATAATACAATATGTATACTCAAACAAACAAACAAATAAATAAATATTAAAAAAATAAAAAAAACTCTTTAAAAGTTATTTACATGTAGTAACAATTGTATTTAATTGTATTTCAAATCTGTAACTGCCAAAGTCACCTCATTTCTGATTTTCTAATAACTCAACACACTCTGGACAGGCAAATTGTTTTCGTAAAATGTCTATAAATTTTAACTTTCAAATTGTATCTGGTTTCCTACCAATCATGTATTTTTCTCTTTAGTTAACAAAACATGAAGGCGTGAGCAGCTCTGTTCAGTTGAGATTATTTCTTTCCTCTTCTCCGCTAAGTAACTATATTGAATTGGTTATTGGATTTATAATCCATATTGTTAGATTTTTTTTTTAATTACTTGGGTTTATGCAAGTAACTCCCCAGCAACCACCCGAAACACCCCA
>NW_015639530.1:177645-185188 GCF_001515625.1 Sinocyclocheilus rhinocerous | reverse complement strand
CGGCCGTTGCCATCTTGGCAGCGCGTCACCGCGCTTCACTCCCGGATAATCGAAAATGGGCAAAGAGTTGCTGAAGAGTTCAGCTGGTTGCTGAAACCACGCCCACCTAGCTCGACGGTGGTGAAAGCAGCGGCAATCCACCTGTCACTCAAGTGGCCACGCCCTTAATTATGCAGAACTTTAAGGCTTAATATAATTTAAACGGATGAGTTATAAAAAAATTCACCCCCCTCACAGTTGTCATGAAGGGCAAAATTAGCTATATAAACCAAAATAATTTTTTTAACCAGGCTGTAAACATGTTTTTTCTGCTGTAAAGTTGGGCATTTTAACATGGGGAGTCTATGGGATTGACTCCCTTTTGCAGCCAGCCTCTAGCTGCCAGTTGATGAATTACAGTTTAAGTCACTTCCTTGTTGGCATCACGAGAGAGAGCGGGAGGTTGTCGCTTGGTATGGACACATCTAGTGAAGGTTTGGAGCTAAACCAAGCCAAACGGTGAGAGAAAAAAGAAAAGAGTCGTAAATATCAAAACAGATTTCTAAAGCTTTTGAGCTCTTTGCTTTGACATCGATTTGCCGGCATGTTTACTTGTTTTGCCTTTCTCAATTAGCGCTAAACCTCAGCGCTCTTGTTTTTCTCAACACTTTGTGTTTTCGCTGTCCCAGCGTTTCCACAGCACACGCTCTGAATACAAAAGGCCCAAACGCAGACACCAGGCGCCTCTGTTCCTGTGCTTACCTTGCTCCAACAGACTGATGGGAAGGTCAAGGAGGACATGGGCAGGGACTGTTTGTGGAGTCCCGGCGAGAATTGAATCAGATCACCAGCACATCGGCAGCACAGCACAAATTAAACTCCCCTGTTGCGCTGCTGAAGTGTTTGTGAGTGAATTGATAAATGCCTTTCAAGGCAACCGAATTTTCCTCCAAACACACACACACACACTGCTGAATTATGTATAGTGTCTCCTTTGTTGCAGTGCGTTTTGTTTCTGCTTTACATGAAATCTGATTTAGGAACAGACGAAATGTCAACTTTAGCCAAGTCTGCAAGTGGGGGGATTGTTCTTTTTTTGTGCACAACAAAGACGTCTTCTGCGGGAAGATCAGATGGAAAAAGCTTTTCTGTAAACGTAACTCATGCAAATGCATCAGCGTAGTATTTGCATCTCATTTACTCAGTTGTGTATCAGTCAAGCATGTGCTTGTGTGGTTTTAAAGAAAAATCACTATCTACCTCTTTCACTCAATAAAGAAACACAATGAGCTGTATTAAATAAAATGGATAGTTCATCCAAAAAAAAAATAGAAAATCTGTCATCATTTACACACACTCATGTTGTTCCAAAACTGTATGACTTTCTTTTTACAGAACACAAAAGAAGAAATTCTAAAGAATGCTGATAACTGAACAATTCCGGTTATCATTGAATTCCATTTTATAATAATAATAAAAAATGACATGGAACAACATGAGTGTGAGTAAATTATGACAGAATTTTTTTTTTTTGGTGAACTATCCTATAAGGAAAACATTTTCATTAAGTTAAAATAAAAAATTATTTGAATGGATTTGTTGTAGTCTTGTATGAAAAACATTTTCATGCCGTAAAATTAAGACTTTCACAAAAAGGACATACATTGACAATAATTAAAATTTCAACATGAAAATGACAGAATGGGATTCAAACTTATGTCCGCCTGCATATACATACATACATTATTATACATACATATGTATTTATTCATTTGTTTATATTTTAGCTATTGATAGCAGGCTTTATTTTCGTGTTTTAAAAGCAAAAGATACAGAGATACTTTAATTTAGTAAAGTAATATATTAAATAAACAGCACGAATGGAAAATGTTCACAGTCACATGGAAAACCTGGAGGTAACCAGAAATTGAATTGATGTCATTTACCGGACTAGGGGGAAAAAATACAAAACTCGTAAGTGAATATACATATATCTAGTTATGCTCAATTAGAATATTGAACTGGTTCAGTAATCCAGCAATTTGGATGACTGGATAAATCATGAAAATCATTACGGAAATCCATGGGTAGCATTTACCATTTTTCATAGGCCTACAGTGTGATGGCCTACATAATGCCTGAAGCGTTGTCACTGATCCTCCTGAGAGGAGACTGACATGTTATGGTGACTACTGTAAATCAAGAACTTATGAAGAACAATCTCCATGTCAGCTGTGGATATGATGCAATAACCAGAAAGCTCCTCGTCCCTTGTGTATATACGGCACGGCTGTTTTCAAAAGAATGCTTTAGTACAATATTGAGGAAGCTATGCAGGTAAACAAAGCAATCGTGCTCATTTTGTTTTTGAATAAAATATGAAGAATCCTGAAACACAGACAGCTTTGTTCAGCTTTTTCATCAGCGTGCTGCTGAACGGGGTCAAAGCAAACCCAGATCGAGAGCCTATAGATAGAACAGAACTGACGTGAAGAGGGAAAAAAAGATCCTTAAATTGTTTTAAAATGCTGTAATCAATTATTAACACACTTATCTCCTTGAAATGATCATTTGCTGAAGAAAGCAGTACCCTTTGTGAGCCCGAACAGGAGGATTTTGGCGCCACCCGAAAACACTGTTAGCAGAAAATATGAAGGTCTGTCTGATATTTCCAAAGGTTATAACAAGTCTTGCTCAGCGGTTGTCCTCGTGGCTGTATCAATAAAAGGTTGTGCTTGTCAGTGTTAACAAATCCACTGACAAATAACAGGGCAGCGTACCATTTGATTTCCAACTATCCGTGCAGTAAAGATAAAGCTCTGGTCAGAACACGTTTCTGGTCTTTGGGTTAAATTGCTGTGGCGGTGTGTCCGCTAAAGGACAGCTCGCATCAACTGTCCACCTGGACAGTGTCTTTATTCTTTTCAGGAATACATAAGCATTTGAGAACTTTTCTTCTCTTATGTTATTTTGCTTCAGGCTTTTACGTGACTTAAACAGAGAGTGACAGGAAATTATTTAAAAGTGAGAGAGACAATTAAATATATTGCATGCCAGACTCAAAGCGGACCACTAGATCACAGCTCTATTGAAATTAGTTCAATCATTTTGTATTCAATGGGCAAAAAAAAGCATAGTTCCCTCCAAACCTCAACCTTAAGTATACTTCAGTGCATAACTTGCAAAGTTTTTCTATTACAGACATGAATGATTCTTCAAATCATGTGGCTTGTTGAGAAGAAGTGTGCTATTACTATTAAGTGATTGCACTTGGCGGATAATACAATATGTATACTCAAACAAACAAACAAATAAATAAATATTAAAAAAATAAAAAAAACTCTTTAAAAGAGGTCAAGGAGGACATGGGCAGGGACTGTTTGTGGAGTCCCGGCGAGAATTGAATCAGATCACCAGCACATCGGCAGCACAGCACAAATTAAACTCCCCTGTTGCGCTGCTGAAGTGTTTGTGAGTGAATTGATAAATGCCTTTCAAGGCAACCGAATTTTCCTCCAAACACACACACACACACTGCTGAATTATGTATAGTGTCTCCTTTGTTGCAGTGCGTTTTGTTTCTGCTTTACATGAAATCTGATTTAGGAACAGACGAAATGTCAACTTTAGCCAAGTCTGCAAGTGGGGGGATTGTTCTTTTTTTGTGCACAACAAAGACGTCTTCTGCGGGAAGATCAGATGGAAAAAGCTTTTCTGTAAACGTAACTCATGCAAATGCATCAGCGTAGTATTTGCATCTCATTTACTCAGTTGTGTATCAGTCAAGCATGTGCTTGTGTGGTTTTAAAGAAAAATCACTATCTACCTCTTTCACTCAATAAAGAAACACAATGAGCTGTATTAAATAAAATGGATAGTTCATCCAAAAAAAAAATAGAAAATCTGTCATCATTTACACACACTCATGTTGTTCCAAAACTGTATGACTTTCTTTTTACAGAACACAAAAGAAGAAATTCTAAAGAATGCTGATAACTGAACAATTCCGGTTATCATTGAATTCCATTTTATAATAATAATAAAAAATGACATGGAACAACATGAGTGTGAGTAAATTATGACAGAATTTTTTTTTTTTGGTGAACTATCCTATAAGGAAAACATTTTCATTAAGTTAAAATAAAAAATTATTTGAATGGATTTGTTGTAGTCTTGTATGAAAAACATTTTCATGCCGTAAAATTAAGACTTTCACAAAAAGGACATACATTGACAATAATTAAAATTTCAACATGAAAATGACAGAATGGGATTCAAACTTATGTCCGCCTGCATATACATACATACATTATTATACATACATATGTATTTATTCATTTGTTTATATTTTAGCTATTGATAGCAGGCTTTATTTTCGTGTTTTAAAAGCAAAAGATACAGAGATACTTTAATTTAGTAAAGTAATATATTAAATAAACAGCACGAATGGAAAATGTTCACAGTCACATGGAAAACCTGGAGGTAACCAGAAATTGAATTGATGTCATTTACCGGACTAGGGGGAAAAAATACAAAACTCGTAAGTGAATATACATATATCTAGTTATGCTCAATTAGAATATTGAACTGGTTCAGTAATCCAGCAATTTGGATGACTGGATAAATCATGAAAATCATTACGGAAATCCATGGGTAGCATTTACCATTTTTCATAGGCCTACAGTGTGATGGCCTACATAATGCCTGAAGCGTTGTCACTGATCCTCCTGAGAGGAGACTGACATGTTATGGTGACTACTGTAAATCAAGAACTTATGAAGAACAATCTCCATGTCAGCTGTGGATATGATGCAATAACCAGAAAGCTCCTCGTCCCTTGTGTATATACGGCACGGCTGTTTTCAAAAGAATGCTTTAGTACAATATTGAGGAAGCTATGCAGGTAAACAAAGCAATCGTGCTCATTTTGTTTTTGAATAAAATATGAAGAATCCTGAAACACAGACAGCTTTGTTCAGCTTTTTCATCAGCGTGCTGCTGAACGGGGTCAAAGCAAACCCAGATCGAGAGCCTATAGATAGAACAGAACTGACGTGAAGAGGGAAAAAAAGATCCTTAAATTGTTTTAAAATGCTGTAATCAATTATTAACACACTTATCTCCTTGAAATGATCATTTGCTGAAGAAAGCAGTACCCTTTGTGAGCCCGAACAGGAGGATTTTGGCGCCACCCGAAAACACTGTTAGCAGAAAATATGAAGGTCTGTCTGATATTTCCAAAGGTTATAACAAGTCTTGCTCAGCGGTTGTCCTCGTGGCTGTATCAATAAAAGGTTGTGCTTGTCAGTGTTAACAAATCCACTGACAAATAACAGGGCAGCGTACCATTTGATTTCCAACTATCCGTGCAGTAAAGATAAAGCTCTGGTCAGAACACGTTTCTGGTCTTTGGGTTAAATTGCTGTGGCGGTGTGTCCGCTAAAGGACAGCTCGCATCAACTGTCCACCTGGACAGTGTCTTTATTCTTTTCAGGAATACATAAGCATTTGAGAACTTTTCTTCTCTTATGTTATTTTGCTTCAGGCTTTTACGTGACTTAAACAGAGAGTGACAGGAAATTATTTAAAAGTGAGAGAGACAATTAAATATATTGCATGCCAGACTCAAAGCGGACCACTAGATCACAGCTCTATTGAAATTAGTTCAATCATTTTGTATTCAATGGGCAAAAAAAAGCATAGTTCCCTCCAAACCTCAACCTTAAGTATACTTCAGTGCATAACTTGCAAAGTTTTTCTATTACAGACATGAATGATTCTTCAAATCATGTGGCTTGTTGAGAAGAAGTGTGCTATTACTATTAAGTGATTGCACTTGGCGGATAATACAATATGTATACTCAAACAAACAAACAAATAAATAAATATTAAAAAAATAAAAAAAACTCTTTAAAAGTTATTTACATGTAGTAACAATTGTATTTAATTGTATTTCAAATCTGTAACTGCCAAAGTCACCTCATTTCTGATTTTCTAATAACTCAACACACTCTGCACAGGCAAATTGTTTTCGTAAAATGTCTATAAATTTTAACTTTCAAATTGTATCTGGTTTCCTACCAATCATGTATTTTTCTCTTTAGTTAACAAAACATGAAGGCGTGAGCAGCTCTGTTCAGTTGAGATTATTTCTTTCCTCTTCTCCGCTAAGTAACTATATTGAATTGGTTATTGGATTTATAATCCATATTGTTAGATTTTTTTTTTAATTACTTGGGTTTATGCAAGTAACTCCCCAGCAACCACCCGAAACACCCCACACCCCGGAACACCCCAGAACAGCCCAGCAACCACCCGGAACACCCCAGAACACCCCAGCAACCACCCGAAACACCCCAGCCTCAGAACACCCCAGCAACCACCCGGAACACCCCAGAACACCTCAGCAACCACCCGGAACATCCCAGAACATCTCAGCAACCACTCGGAACACCGCAGCAACCACCCAGAACACCCCAGCAAGTGCATAACTTGCAAAGTTTTTCTATTACAGACATGAATGATTCTTCAAATCATGTGGCTTGTTGAGAAGAAGTGTGCTATTACTATTAAGTGATTGCACTTGGCGGATAATACAATATGTATACTCAAACAAACAAACAAATAAATAAATATTAAAAAAATAAAAAAAACTCTTTAAAAGTTATTTACATGTAGTAACAATTGTATTTAATTGTATTTCAAATCTGTAACTGCCAAAGTCACCTCATTTCTGATTTTCTAATAACTCAACACACTCTGGACAGGCAAATTGTTTTCGTAAAATGTCTATAAATTTTAACTTTCAAATTGTATCTGGTTTCCTACCAATCATGTATTTTTCTCTTTAGTTAACAAAACATGAAGGCGTGAGCAGCTCTGTTCAGTTGAGATTATTTCTTTCCTCTTCTCCGCTAAGTAACTATATTGAATTGGTTATTGGATTTATAATCCATATTGTTAGATTTTTTTTTTAATTACTTGGGTTTATGCAAGTAACTCCCCAGCAACCACCCGAAACACCCCACACCCCGGAACACCCCAGCAACCACCCGAAACACCCCAGCAACCTGCACAGGCAAATTGTTTTCGTAAAATGTCTATAAATTTTAACTTTCAAATTGTATCTGGTTTCCTACCAATCATGTATTTTTCTCTTTAGTTAACAAAACATGAAGGCGTGAGCAGCTCTGTTCAGTTGAGATTATTTCTTTCCTCTTCTCCGCTAAGTAACTATATTGAATTGGTTATTGGATTTATAATCCATATTGTTAGATTTTTTTTTTAATTACTTGGGTTTATGCAAGTAACTCCCCAGCAACCACCCGAAACACCCCACAAACACCCCAGCCTCAGAACACCCCAGCAACCACCCGGAACACCCCAGAACACCTCAGCAACCACCTGGAACACTACAGCGCGACGCATACGTCCTACGTCATCTACCTGGAATGGCTGCCACGTACGACAGTCAGCAGAAATGAGAGAAAAATATTTATAACATTTTAAATATGGATATTTTTCTTACAAAAACGCATCGATTTGCTACAGGAGGCCTTTATTC
>NW_015639530.1:174479-177482 GCF_001515625.1 Sinocyclocheilus rhinocerous | reverse complement strand
CCCCCCCCCCGAGCCGTGTGACGCACGTTTTATTATGGATCCGCACGCTTTATTTGACTACTATTGGACTGTTGAACAAAAACACCCATCTACTCCCATTCTAACGCTTCTAACGAAAGAGCAAGGAAAATTTTTAATATAACTCCGATTGGATTCATCTGAAAGAAGAAAGTCATACACCTAGGATGCTTTGAGGGTGAGTAAAACATTTTTCATTTTTGGGTGAACTAAATAGTGGCCAGCAGTAAGAAATAAGCCATTTTGTCATCACTGTAATGATGCATGAATTATAATGATGTACATATTGATATGCAATAGCTGACTCACCGATGTCCATTCTTTAACATGGATAGATTTTGAATTTTTAAAAAGAGCCTGCTGATTAAATAATGATTAAATATTCAGTCATGCATCACAAGCAATTCAACAACCTGTCCACTTCACAGAAAAGTGAATCTTACTAATTGCTTCAACCTCATTGGCCTGCCACGTCTGAAATCCACTGCCATACTTCAATACACCCGTGAGACAAAAGAAAACTCATTCTCATGCCTCCTTTACACTAAGACACTAAGACATTTAAGCACATGCTTGACATTTAATGACAGGAAATGTGATGTTTCTCAAATGCCATTTTGGATAAAACCGGTCTCAGGCATACAGCATGACACTTAAGTAATTTTGAATCTCAGGAAGGAAATATAGGATGCTAAATATTAAAGTGTTCTTTTGCAGAGATACTTAAGACAATAAAAGCAAATAAAGGATCTTTTCATTAAAAAGTATAAAGAGCAGCTATGTTTCTAATAGCATATTTCAGTAGCATGTATATACTGTATATTGCAACCCAAGGACTACTATATCCCACAATGCAACGCACTTAACTTGATCTTCCACCATCATGTCACAAATCAAATGGATTTCTGCATTTTTAACATATTTTTGTGACTCATTAGAATACCAGAACATTTGTTCAGAAAATTTTATTAAAAATGGCAAATAATACTTACTTTCCAAGCTAACATCACCGTACTTTAAAAGATTCAGTAGTTATGAAACAGATTAATAAACACTGATTATTAAAATATTCAGTAATATTATCGGTTTAACTTCACTGACATGGATGAGACCAAAATTTGAACTCAGCAAAATAATGAAACTAACTTTGCAATATTGACACACTGAACTGAAATGTAACAAACTGAACTAAACTCAGTTCCCAAATAACAGCACTATTGTCTTCTGTATGCTGCTTTACAGTTGAAATTGAACTTGTTTCATAATTGATTAATTTTACTTTCAAAATGTTCACTTTTATTTTCCTGTTTACTAATTTGAATCTGCTTTGAAACAATAAAGTGCTATAAAAAATAAATGTGACTTGACTCTACTGAATTAACCATGCATGTAACAAAGTGAGGTTACGTGAAAATTATGTACTACTATTGGAAACGTGGCATGTTTTATAGAGAATTTTTTTTTTAAAACAAGAATTAAATTTTCAATGTATACTGTGCAGTCTGTAGTGAGTAGTACACTATTCAATTTCAAACACAACCAGCTTTAAATTTGAATTTACAGACCAAAAAAACGAGTCCTACAATTTTTTTTCACATGCTTACACTCAAAATCTTTACTTGTCACATAATTTCTGAAACCTGACACTTAAACACCAGAACCACAAACCAAATCTGCAAAGCCAAACACTAATTCTCAGCCTTTGACTCAGTTTTCAATTTCATAAAACACTTTTTGCAAAACACAACACACAATTCTCTATGTAACACACAAAAATCTAATAGGAATTAATATTATGGCAAAGGTGTTTGCAAATGTTTGCTTTTGAGATGTGTTTGTGATATTTTGAATGCAGTGCTTCATTTTGCAAGAGATGTGAGGCATTTTGCATTTTGTGTGTGCAAATCTTGGATTTGTGTGTGAAGTTTTGAAAAAAAAAAAAAGAGGCAGAGTTTTGAAAATGGGTGTACGCAGTTGAAAAAAAACTGTAATGTGCAGCATCATCATTAGTTTATATTTTTTTAATTTTCCAGTCTAATCATTGATTATTGTTTGGAGAAAGAATACAAATGAGTGCATTTGTTTTGTTTTTCTTATCCAAAGTCCATTTGTTTTGTAACTTCTTTTCCAAAGCAAATGACATATTAGATGAGCAGTTCCCTGGAGCAGTTGTCAGGTTAAGTGCCCTGCTCAAGAGCACAGGGCTGATAAGGGAAGTGTGCCGCTCTCAAGGGCTCAAATGCAAGACCTGTGGGTTATCAGCCCAGAGCAAGAACCACTACACCACCTGCTTAAGAAAGAAGAAACAAAGTTAAACTGAGTGATGCTTCCTAACAGTTTCAGATCTTCGGATAAATGTAAATGTTAGTTTTCATTTATGAGAATAGGCCTATACAAGTGAATTTGAAAAATATCACCACTTTTAATTGCTAATCGTTTATGGTAGATGCTGCAAATTTTGAAATACTTTATATTTTCCATAAAATGTTAACCAACTTTCATGCCACAAGGTTTTCCATGCATAGATGTACCCCATTAAAAAATCATAATGATTAGCACCTAATAATAATAAACCTATTTGAAGCACTTTCCCATATTCCCATATTCATGTTTTCTCAACTTCACATTAAAATAAATGTTGTGTGTGTGTGTGTGTGTGTGTGTGTGTGTGTGTGCAGTGCATATATATACTGTATATAGATGATGATTAGTTTATACTTGAGCTCAAGGCCTAAGCTTGACCAGTGTGTTTTTTGACAGATATTTTCCCCTTCTGATAAGACTGAAATGCATTTTTTTTTACTTTTTTTGTGTGTATTTTTGTTTTTCAACAAACCTGCTCAAGTCCAAAATCCACGAAACTGTAGGAATGACCCTTTATACCCTGTTGAAAAAACCAGCATATGCTGGTTAGGTATGTTTTGACGCTGGGATGCTGGTTTAAGCTGGTCCTTTGCTGGTTTATGCTGGTCCTTTGCTGGTTTA
>NW_015639530.1:172041-174463 GCF_001515625.1 Sinocyclocheilus rhinocerous | reverse complement strand
CCAGCAAAGGACCAGCATAAACCAGCAAAGGACCAGCATAAACCAGCAAAGGACCAGCATAAACCAGCAAAGGACCACATAAACCAGCAAAAGGACCAGCATAAACCAGCAAAGGACCAGCTTAAACCAGCATCCCAGCGTCAAAACATACCTACCTAACCAGCATATGCTGGTTTATACTGTAAGACTTTTGTGAACTTCAGTTTCTGAATGACTTGTCTTCCAGAAAGTAACATCACAACAAAAAAAGTAACAACAAAAATTTTGGATGAAGCGTTGTGGTATTTGTTGGTTTGCATCATTGTAAAACATTGCATCATGTTTAATAAAAATTTATTTCCATCCTGTTAATTTTGCTGAAGTTGAAGTGAAGCGCATATAGCAGATTTGTGAAAGTCTGCAAAACCCTTTTACTGAAATATTTCTTTAAATGATGACGCAAACATATTGTTTTAAAAAAGGTACTGCATAACATGAATGACCATGTGCCAGTGCCTGTTGCAAGTCTATTTTAAGTCTACAACCAGATACCTTATTGCTTGATTCAACATGGTGACTTGCAGGGGAGGGAAAAAATGTCACTGCAATCTATTTTGAGCATGTGACAAACTGTAAAACTTAAACCTAATTGGGATGTAAGCACCTAAATCCAAGGCAACCGTCACATGGTGAAAGTCTAAATCCATACATTTGGTCTAACGGCCAAGATATTAGCTTACAAATTCAGTTTCTTTGTGGAAATTTAGCTCCAGTCTTTTAGACATCCAAATTTGATTCAATGTTTGCATGTTTTCTGACTGTGTCAACATGCCTGTCAGCCTGAAAGAGACATTAGAGAAAGATATGATGTTGAGTTGCCTTCAAACCTGAAATATATGGTATTAGGCTTCAGCCGCAGACAGGATCAGTCACTTTTTATCAGATTCTACATTGAATTTCTTGAAGATTTAATGCATCTTAGTTCCACCTCTCACTCTATTTCCATGTCTCTCCATCTCTTAAATTCAAAACAGCTTTATTGGTATGAGCGTAATATTATGAAGAATTGCATTATGATGATGAAGAGGTATGGAAAGGTTAATAACATTCATATAGGCCTATTGCATGGCTGTGACTTTTAGACGTTGCCACGCGAAACTCCGAGCAGATGCCAGGCTTTGAACAGTTTTTGCATACATCATCATACAAGGCAGCAGCTCCTTCATGTCTTTACAGTTCGCACACCCTCTCGAGAATTCACACTAAGTTCTTTGGTGGGGTTGTGTCTTCATCTGCAAAGCAAACCACTGCTGACAGTGCTGCTTTCATTTGATTTGTTCAATAGAAGGAAAGGTAATGGAACTGGAAGGCAAATTAACATTACATACATATTCATTTCAAATTAGCATATCCGCATTACTGGGCCAACAGCACTGTAAAGACTCCATGAGATTAAAATAGGACGTCCGTGTCTGTTAGCTTTGAGGTCTGAAATATGCTAGTGACAAAATTAACTTTCAACAGATATACTGTATGCATTTAAAAGCAAAAATACTGATGACTCATTACTATATCTAAGTTTGTTTGTATTCAAATTCTCTGTAGCTGCAAATGTGGGATTTTCAGATGCATCGAGATGAATTGACTGGATGCAAAAACATTTTTAAATAAAACCTCAATGTGAACAACAACAACAACAACAAAAACATTCACCTTTTCCTCAGCACATGCTGCTCTGAGATTTCAGTGATATCATGATTAGTTGTCATGGTGACCAGGGGGCCTGGTGTTCTGCAGAAATCCTGGCATCCAGTTTATTGAGTGAGGGGACTGTGACGATTTGTTAATCTAATGAATAATTGATTTGTTAAATCAAATAAAAATTAGTGTGTCAGATTGGTCGAGACGCTACATTTGATACACATGAAGGAAACAATGCATTAAGATCCAGGGGTGGAAACTTTTTGAATTTTAAGATCAGGGTAAATTTAACTGATTTTGTCTTCTGGGAAACATGTAAGTATCTTCTGTAGCTAAAGGACAGTATTAAATGAAAAAAAATATATGATATTTAGGCATAAGAAAAACCTACACATCTTCATTCTGTTCAAAAGTTTTCACCCCCCTGAAATTTACTTAAAGGGGTCATATGATGTTATGTAAATAAAAAGAACATTATTTTGTGTATTTGGTGTAATGAAATGTGTTTATGCGGTTTAAGGTTAAAAAAACACATTATTGTCCACATACTGTACATTATCGTTTTTCCTCTATGCCCCGCCTTTCTGAAACGCGTCGATTTTTACAAAGCTCATCGGTCTGAAAAAGCGAGGTGTGCTCTGATTGGCCAGCTATCCACTGCGTTGTGATTGGCCGGATACCTCAAGCATGTGACGGAAATGTTACGCCCCTACCATACTGTGATGATGCCCTGTCAGGCCAG
>NW_015639530.1:161383-170568 GCF_001515625.1 Sinocyclocheilus rhinocerous | reverse complement strand
CGGCACGACGAGACAAAAACATTAAAACCCATTACAAACGAGGCATTTGTTGCATCCAGTGGGGACATAATTACTGATTATAATGACTTATACTGTCTTGTTACGCGTTGCCACATCGTGACGTAGACATGTGGGTGCGTGTTAGAACGAGCCGTTTTAGGTAGGTAGGCTGACTCTTAACTTTTATAAATAATATCTCTTTGGATTTGAGACTTTAGTCTTTGCAACTTTACAGATCTTCTTTATGCACCAAGAGCTTGTAACACTCCAAAGAGAAAGGAAAAATTGAAATCGCATCATATGAGCCCTTTAAATTTAGCCACCACAATCTCACATGTATTCCTTATATGCATTTAAACAGCTAAAACACACGAGAAAGGCGAATCAGTTGCAGACTGCATAAATATTTGCATATTACTGAGGTTAAACTGACAACTCAGAAGTCAGAATAAGAAAATGTGTCATATTACTCAGCAGTTGTCCTACATCTGTACACTCTTACAAAGTACAACTTTCACTTAACCCTGACTTGTTTCCCCCTGATAATCATGTTGTGCTCGGAGGTGCCCTGTAGGTAGATCTGTGTGTGGGAGAGCAAGAGATCGAGAGCGTGACTGGGGAAAACCGAGAGAAGTAGCGCATTGTTGTTGTGATGTGGCTCCTCCCAGTCCTGTGATCTTTAGCTTAAACTGCCGCCTCTGGCCTCGCTCACTCTTTTGAGCCCACATCGTCTTTCTTCTGCTTCTGCTTTTACTGTGGCTCTTCTTTTATCTGTTGTCCCACAATGGGTTAGAAATGGATGGAGAGAGTGCATTTCTGCTTATGCTATTGATCAGATGCTGCTTTTTTTTTTTTTAGCTCTGAAGGCTTAAGGGAGATCTCAGTCATAATTCACTGGGTGAGATGTAAAAGCACAGTTCTGAATTTATATTTTGCAATTTTCTCAGAATTCTGAGAAAAGGCAGAATTGTGAGACATATACAGTAAACTTGCAATTACAAGGTTAAAACTCATACCTGTGAGGAAAAAGTCAGAATTGTGAGATAAAATTACCTTTTTTTTTCTTTTTTTTTATTCCGTGGTGGAAACAAGCTTCCACAGCATAGCTATAACCTTGTTTGGTCATGTATCTAGGCAAATCTGAGTGCAGTCTGAGACATTGTTGTGATCTCTTCTGTAAAAGACTCATATTGAGGTGAATGGGGTCTTTTCACTCAAGACAAAACATCTGAAAATAGAAATATCTGGGGAAAAAATGTCTCAGCTGATCCTCACTGCTAGTAATGACATCAAGTGGAAAGAAAATAGAGGCCTTTGCTCTTAATTTTCTCTGCATTTGAAGTCACTGATGTCTAGAAGAAACAACTGAGAAATTATGTTCTGATTTGTGATCTTTCTTTTCTATGTGCATTAACTACTTCAATCATTCTGCATAGCTGATGTAGTGATGTGGTTGTTTATTAATTTTTTTGGAAATGGCATCTTGTGATCATACTTACTATTCATACAACCGCAAGAACAACACTTACAGGTAGTTGTATATTTATCATATATTAATGAGAGAATATCATAAAACCTGGTGAAAACTGTTCATAATTCAGACAGAAAAATGCAAGAAATTATCATTTGCATACAATGGTGCCTATATTTTGCATTGTGACGTTTTCATGCCAATTAGGCATATTTCCTAATAAATGCTGCTATTTTTGATAAACTTTCTGTTAATCAAGAACCCTGAAAAACAAATGTGTCCACAAAAATATTAGGCAGTACAACTGTTTTCAACATTAATAATAGTAAGAAATGTTTCTTGAGCAGTATATTAGAATGATTGAACACTAAAGACTGAAGACTGGAGTAATGATGCTAAAAATTCAGCTTTGCATCACAGGAATATTTTATAATATATCCAAACAGTAAACATTTATATAATATCTCACAATATTACTGTTTTTACTGTATTTTTTATCAAATAAATTCAGCCTTGATGAGCATAAGAGACAAAAATATTTGTAAAAAAAACTTAGAGACCCTAAACTTTTGAACAGTAGTGTATGTATAGCTATTTTTTTTAAATAAAAATATAATTAATAAAATAGTGTAAGATAACCAGGGAACATGTCTTGAATCAAATATATTTATATTTTAGCAAAGCAACAAATGCCTTTAGATGCCTTTAAGCAAAAATCTCATTAAATTTGTGCTGTTCAGCATTATTGTTGAAAAGTTACAGTTCATTTAAAACAGGAAAACAACTTTCCCAAGGGAAAGTCAATAAACGTAACTTCAATGAAGTCTAGACGTTTTTACTGTAAAATAAGACAAAAATACTGATTAAGAAAAAGAGTGCTGCAGTGAATTTTGGGGTGAAATGTTACTAGGACATGAATAAATCCTCTCCAGTAAGTCAAGTGTGGCCATGGTAATAAACCACCCCAAACACCCCATTTACACACACCAGACTTCATCAGTACTGGTGAAATGAAAATACTAAACTATCCATATGGGCTATGACTCATCACAGAACACACACACGCACACACACGGCTGGTCAATCCGCGGCTGTATGTTTGTACCTGGGAAAACTAATTAATGGCAAAATAAGGCAGTCTGCTCCTTTATCAGCAGCATCTGCACTGGAGGAAGAGACACACATTAATTTGTCATCAAGCTCACACTATTTCTTTAGACTCAAAACACAATTATGACTAACCCCTCGCCCACGTTATTACCAGCGAACTTTCTATTACACTAAAACTCTGTGTGTCACCAAATATAAAGGATAAACAAAAACAAAATAGCCCTGGAAAGGCTTAAATAATTCACTAGCACGCCCCCTACGTGCTGTAGCTGAGACTCTACTGCCATCTTAAGGTGGAGGACGGAATTGCGTCACTTTTGAGAGCTGCAGATCATGGGAATGCAGTTTTGATGGCTCTGATGGACTGAAGCCTAACAGAATTTCCATGTCAGAGTGGCAGGGAAGAGCAGGTTGAGCCACGCCATTGCCCTCGGGCCGCCGTTGGCCCCGCACATTGGCAGCTGTGGGGGGACCAGATGGTTCCCAGAATAATAAGAAGACACGTTGGACTTCGCAGCTTTGCATGCTGGTCGACGTGTGAAGTCAAGCATGCCGTTTTATCAGCTTGTTGACACGGGCAGAGTCATTATCCCGCTGCAGTTCGGATGCCGATGACGATTGATTTTTTTTTATTCCCTCTTTTCAACACATCTGCAGCACAACTGACTGCTCACGCCTTTCCCGTTCCATGTGTGGCAGTCTGAAACATTAGCACACACACGACTACACACATTTCACTCAGTCTGATCCACATGCGCACACATAATCACTCAAAGAATGAGTCAGATGCCTGAGCTGAATTGCTAATTGGTGAGTTTCATTTATCACCAATGAGAGCCTTGTCTACACTTGCCTCCTAATGTTTTGTACAAACGAACCAATGTTTGTCCAAGCTAATGTTCTGAAACTTGTTTTGCTGCTTGTTTTGTCATGTACCATCAAACACTTTTTTGTGTGTATCTCCGTGCTGATGACTTTTTAGTATGTTTACATTCGACTACAGTAGGTGAATCATTGTCTGCACGTCCATTGGTAGTCACAACACTGCATTACTGCTCCTTTGTATGAAAATCTGCTTAACTTTGTTTTGCCAGAAATCACTGTTTGCTCATTTACATTTATACACCCATTTATTCACCCATATGGGCCACAAAAAAAGCAAGTCTAGTTATAATTTTATATTTTTAAGAGAATGTGAGTGCAAAACTCACACAGTTACAGTGAGTGGTTGTCAGGGTGTTGCTATCCAGTTGCTAAGTAGTTGTTAGCACATTAATACAGTTGCTAAGGCATTATGACTTGCTGTAGGCAAATTAATACAGTTCCAATGGTGTTGCTAAGACATTCTGAGTGGTTATAGGCAAACGAATACAGTTGCTAAGGTGTTGCTAAGACATTCTGAGTGGCTGTAGGCAAACGAATACAGTTGCTAGAATGATGCTAAGACATTCTGAGTGGTTGTAGGCAAATTAATACAGTTGCTAGGATGTTGTTAAGGAATTCTGAATGGCTGTAGGCAAATTAATACAGTTGCTAGGATGTTGTTAAGGAATTCTGAATGGCTGTAGGCAAATTAATACAGTTGCTAGGATGTTGTTAAGGAATTCTGAATGGCTGTAGGCAAATTAATACAGTTGCTAGGATGTTGTTAAGGAATTCTGAATGGCTGTAGGCACATTACTACAGTTGCTAAGGTGTTGCTAAGTCATTCCAAGTGGCTGTAGGCACATAACTACAGTTGCTAAGGTGTTGCGAATATATTCAGAATGGCTGTTGGTAAATTAATACAGTTGCTAGAATGATGCTAAGACATTTAGAGTGGCTGTAGGCAAATTAATACAGTTGCTAGGATGTTGCTAAGACGTTCCAAATGGCTGTAGGCAAATTAATACAGTCGCTAGGATGTTGTTAAGGAATTCCAAGTGGCTGTAGGTACATTACTACAGTTGCTAAGGTGTTGCTAAGTCATTCCAAGTGGCTATAGGCACATAACTACAGTTGCTAAGGTGTTGCGAAGATATTCATAATGGCTGTTGATAAATTAATACAGTTGCTAGAATGATGCTAAGACATTTAGAGTGGCTGTAGGCAAATTAATACAGTTGCTAGGATGTTGCTAAGACATTCCAAATGGCTGTAGGCAAATTAATACAGTCGCTAGGATGTTGTTAAGGAATTACAAGTGGCTGTAGGCACATTACTACAGTTGCTAAGGTGTTGCTAAGTCATTCCAAGTGGCTGTAGGCACATAACTACAGTTGCTAAGGTGTTGCGAAGATATTCATAATGGCTGTTGGTAAATTAATACAGTTGCTAGAATGATGCTAGGACATTCAGAGTGGCTGTAGACAAATTTATACAGTTGCTAGGATGTTGCTATGACATTCAGAGTGGCTGTAGGAAAATTAATACAGTTGCTAAGACATTCTGAGTGGTTGTAGGCAAACAAATACAATTGTTAGGGTGTTGCTAAGACATTCTGAGTGGCTGTAGGCAAATGAATACAGTTGCTAGGATGTTGTTAAGGAATGGCGAGTGGCTGTAGGCACATTACTATAGTTGCTAGGATGTTGCCAAGATATTCCAAGTGGCTTTTGGCAATTATTACAGTAGCTAGGGTGTTGCTAAGACATTCTGAGTGGTTGTAGGCAAATGAATACAGTTGCTAGGGTGTTATTAGTGGTTGCTAAGGCATTCTGACTTGTTTACAAAGACAAAAGAACTATATAGACTACATGGAAAACTATATAGACATTAATAATAATAATAATGACAAAAATGCAAAAATCACTAAAACTTTAAAATTAAAATTAAAGTAAAAGCAGTAAATGTAAAAATAAAATCTAATTCAAAATGTTAACAAAAACTATAATAGTATATCAATGGCACTACATTAATACTGTCGGCAACACAAACATTGCAGGAAGAGTTATGTACTGAAGTTAATACTTCAAAATCTTCAAAATCCACCCTAAATATGAGCCTTGAGCATCGCTAATGTCAGCTTACAAAATGATTCTGGGATATTGCTGTAGGCTGTGTTAATAGTTATCGTTAGGCAATTCACCAAGACATTAGAAAAACACCCACCTTATGTTTAACAGCCCCCATGACATACGTACTGTACCACAGCAAAATACATTCACCTCTCTAGAAGAAAACTACTTTGATTTCACTCCCAGGCTTCCTGAAGAACCAAGAAACAAGTCAGCAAGCCATGATATAAACTTGTGAAATGAACTGCCATGTAATTTGACAACTATTTCAGATATTTTGTCTTTTTTACTTTTTGCTGTCTGACTCTATTTTTTTTATTATTTTTTTATTTAGTAATTTCTTAGATTACAGTGCTGCTTATGTAATTCAGATGTGAGAGGTCCAGACTGATCAAATCAGACACACTCATTCTCTTTCTAAAGCAAACTGTTGCTTGAGCTTCCTTTACAGATCAGACATTCAGTTTTGATGGTATCACCGTCTGTCTCTCTGTCTCACTCTTGAACCCTTAATTCAGCAAACACTGAAACACAGTGTGTGGGAGAGACAGTGAATGAATCCATCAGTCTAGTTTCTCTGTGTGCATTTATGAGATTTCAGTGCTGGGAAAAGTGAGTGAGACCCATCTTAAAGTCAACCAAATGCATTAAATTCAAATGAGACTTTCTGGCATGTCGACCCACTCTTTGGGTGAAAGGGTCATGGCTCTGACGCTGACTACATAGAGTCTTATTTGAAAACATTTTCTATGTCTTTGACCTTCGTCTTTACTTTGCCACTTCATAGTCTCAGGAGCCGAGATAGAGCCTTTTTTTTTTTTTTACTTTCATTTAATTTTAGATCCTCTGTGAATTAGCCACTGGAATGGAATAAGCGAGCAGAATGGCAATTAGCATGATACATTTGTACTTCCAAATGGGAGGGGCTTTGAACCCCAAACATTTCCTCTAATTAGTCAGGGTCTAAAGAATAATTTCAGAACACCCTAGCAACCGTATCAATGCACTAATAACCCCTTAGCAACTGTATAGCAAACCTAAGGCAACCACCCAGAAAACATCAGTCTGTATACTTTTGCCTACAGCAGGGTTCATGAGGAATCTGCAGGGGGTTTGTGAGTTGATTAATTAATTCAGTCATAAAAATTTAAAATTCAAATAAAAACAATAAAAAAGTGTATTTAAAAAAGATGAAATATTACATATACATAGTGTCTGTACTTTCTCCACTGGAAGCTCCTGTCACCAAGATAAATTCCTTGTATGTGTAAACCAGACTTCATGTCGATAGTCAAAAGTCTGGATTTGTGAAAGAAGGAGCACAACCACTTCATATCCCAGAAGAAACAGTTATTCGTTCGTACCATTTGCCACCCAGCGGATCAGGCCGAGGGTTTCTACAAAGTTCTTTGTGAGTATAGATATGAATAAATCAGCAGCTCTGTGATGCAGCAGCAAGTAGAAGTTAGAAGGGCCATAAAACCATAAATGAGAAAGCACAGAGAAACAGAAGAGCGTATAATGGTTACAACACTCCCAGTTCAAAAATAACCTCTCATGTGTTCAATTGTACAAGCGCGTAGAACGTTTGAGGAGAGTTCACAGCGTTATAGGTCGCTTAGTGTTTCAAATGCTGGACTGTTACAGCTGTACAGCTGTAAAACGCTACATGAGTCGTTAGGGCTTCTGCTGGTAAAACTAGCCATCTGTGACATTGAAATATTAAATAAAATGAAACAGTCTGAGTCTCGGTAAAAAGAGTGACTAGCCCACTAAAAACACATTGGCTGAGAAAGCATGAACAAGGAAATCTGTTATGTTCTCGAGACCAGTGGAAATCAGAAGAAAATGTATGTTTGTCTTGTTTTGATTGTGTGCTACTGCAAGCAAACAGACTGAACTAGATTTCTGCAAAATGTGAGGGGTGCTTGTCTGTACAAAACTCACCGTCTTGCTAGCAAATTACTAATGTATGTTTTTAGCAGCTGCTACTGTAGGCTGTTGGTCAGCAGTTGGTCAGTGGCTTACTGGCCAAAATGTCATAAGAGTTACTGTGATATTCTGGTCCCTATAATTGGGAGATCACGTTAAGTTAAAATACACACGACTCAGATAAATACAAAGTACAGCCACAAGACATAAACAATATACACACAACATATAAAAAGACATGAGACAGTACTATACACAAACACAACTGTCCTTTTTTTAAAGAAATTAATAGTTTTGTTCAGCAATTCATTGAACTGATCAAAATAGAGTCTAATGTCACACCCTTAGACTATTTTGTTGTGTTTTCATTCCCCATGTGCTCAGTGTGACCCAGTTTTTCCCCGTGTTTGATTATGTTAGTCAGTTCACCTGTGTCCTCATTAGTTGATCCTCCTCACCTGTCTGTCCCTCATTAGCACCCCTATTTAAGTTGTGTTCAGTTCACTGTTTGGTTCCAGTCTACTACGTCCCTACATGTGTCTCCTGCCTGTTCTGTCCTGGATTTACCCTTGTGTGGATTTATTAAAGACTATTTGCATTAATCTTCATCTTCTTCGTTCGTTTACTGTATCTCACCGTAGCTGTGACAGAAGACCGGACCCAGAAAAGAAGTACCTGACGTGTTTTCCCTGTTTATTTTTTCCATTTTTGTCAGTTTTTGTTTTTTGTTACGGATTATTATGCCTACCGACTCATCGCCATCGCCCGTGCTAACCCTGACCTGTGCGACTTCACCAGAGACTTCAGTGTTTTCGCCGCAACCAGCCCATTTGAGCTCACCCTCAGCCCACCATCTGTGTGGTGGGATCGCCGCGGGTCTGCCAGTCTCCATCGGTGTCATGTCTCCGCCTTGGCCCGTCAACCAAGCGGCTCCACCACAGCTCCTAAATCCCTCCTCTCCACCGTGGCCCCTTCAGTCCACCAGCTCCGCTGGGCTCCCTCGTCCCTCCGGCTCCGCCTTGGTCTGTTGTCGACCATCCGCCGCCTCGGGACTCCACTCCTCCGGCTACACCTCGTCCTACCGGCTCCACCTCAGTCCTCTGTCGCTCCGGCTCCACCGCGGCCTTCCGGTTCCCCGCCTCGGTCGCCGGAGCCATCTGTTCTGCCTTGGCCCTCTGGATCCTCGGCGTCACCCTGGCTCTTTGGCTCTCCGGCTCCACCACCACCTGCTCCGCCGCCATCGGTCAGCCCCCTGGAGCCGTCAGCCCTTCCTCCCCCATGGCTTTTCCCTCCGTCGGCTCCACCATGGGCAGCCATCATGGCTGTGGCCTGGGTCCCGCCTGGCTCCTCCTGCTCCCTGTCTTCTCCCTGGCTCCTCCCTCCATCTGATCCGCCCTGGTCCCTTCTACCTCCAAAATAGCTCCTCCCTTTGTCTGATCCGCCCTGGCTCCTCTGGTTTCCTCCCTGGCTCCTCCCTCCATCATCTCCACCCTGGACTCTGTTTGTCGTCCTCCTCCCAAACCTCCTCCAGTATTTGTCTGCCTGCCTTCCTGCCAGCCCTTTTCCATCCCCTGTCACCATCCCACATCCACTTCTTTGTCCTCCTCCTAAGTCCCCCTCCGCTCCTCCTAAGTCCCCCTCCGTCCCTCCCTCTGTCTCCACGGCGCGAGGTCGCG
>NW_015639530.1:126352-161107 GCF_001515625.1 Sinocyclocheilus rhinocerous | reverse complement strand
AAAAAAAATATATATATATATATATATATATATATATCACCGTTTCAAAAATATGAAGCAGCACAACTGTTTTAAAATTGATAATAGTAAGAAATATTTCTTGAGCAGCAAATCATCATAATAATAGAATCATTTCTGAAGGATCATGTGACACTGAAGACTGGAGTAATGATGCTGAAAATTCAGCTTTGACATCACAGGAATGAATTAGATTTCAAAATATATTAAAACAGAAATCAGTTATTTTAAATTGTACTAATATTTCACAGTATTACCTTTTTTCTGTATTTTTTTTATCAGATCAATACAGTCTTGATGAGCATAAACGTTTCAGTAACACTTTACAGAACCTCCTCCAGTATTTGTCTGCCTGCCTTCCTGCCAGCCCTTTTCCATCCCCTGTCACCATCCCACATCCACTTCTTTGTCCTCCTCCTAAGTCCCCCTCCGTCCCTCCCTTTGTCTCAGTGGCGTGAGGTCGCGCCTTCCGGGAGGGGGCGAACTGTCATACCCTTGGACTATTTTGTTGTGTTTTTATTCCCCATGTGCTCAGTGTGACCCAGTTTTTCCCCCGTGTTTGATTATGTTAGTCAGTTCACCTGTGTCCTCATTAGTTGATCCTCCTCACCTTTCTGTCCCTCGTTAGCACCCCTATTTAAGTTGTGTTCATTTCACTGTTTGGTGTCCGATCTACTTGGTCCCTACATGTGCATCCTGCCTGTCCGTCCTGTGATTTACCCTCGTGTGGATATATTAAAAGACTGTTTGCATCAATCGTCATCTTCTTCGTGTGTTTATCTCACCGTAGCTTGACAGAAGACCGGACCTAAGAGTAATAAGTACGCGGCGCAAAAAAAATATATATATATATATATATATATATATATCACCGTTTCAAAAATATGAAGCAGCACAACTGTTTTAAAATTGATAATAGTAAGAAATATTTCTTGAGCAGCAAATCATCATAATAATAGAATCATTTCTGAAGGATCATGTGACACTGAAGACTGGAGTAATGATGCTGAAAATTCAGCTTTGACATCACAGGAATGAATTAGATTTCAAAATATATTAAAACAGAAATCAGTTATTTTAAATTGTACTAATATTTCACAGTATTACCTTTTTTCTGTATTTTTTTTATCAGATCAATACAGTCTTGATGAGCATAAACGTTTCAGTAACACTTTACAGTACGGTGGCACTAATATGCATTAATTCATGCTTAACTAATGCACAGATAATCATGAATTAATATATAACTCATGAAGAACTAAACCGTTTATTAATAATTACTACATCAGCAACAAATGGACATTCTATATGATTCATAGATTAAGTAATCAATTAATTGTTTTTAGTTAAATGTGTCATAATGTATCAATTCCCTAATAACATATTATATTAACTAATAGTGTAAATTTGTGTGTTAAATTTGATTATGTTAGTCAGTTCACCTGTGTCCTCATTAGTTGATCCTGCTCACCTGTCTGTCCCTCATTAGCACCCCTATTTAAGTTGTGTTCAGTTCACTGTTTTGGTTCCGGTCTACTACGTCCCTACGTGTGTCTCCTGCCTGTTCTGTCCTGGATTTACCCTTGTGTGGATTTATTAAAGACTATTTGCATTAATCTTCATCTTCTTCGTGCGTTTATCTCACCGTAGCTGTGACAACTAAAGACTTACATTGTTGCAAAAGATTTCTATTTCCAACAATAGATTAAGTAATCAATTAATTGTTTTTAGTTAAATGTGTCATAATGTATCAATTCCCTAATAACATATTATATTAACTAATAGTGTAAATTTGTGTGTTAAATACCACAATGGGTCGAAGCCATGCATTTCAACTTCCAGTTGTCTGCTTTAATTAATCATTAGCTAATGATTTGCAAAGATATCATTATGTTATGACTTTACTTGTTGAGGCACATGACCAACTAACTAATTCAAAATCCATAACCCCAATGACATACTCCTTAACAATTAGTTAATAGTTCTGTGCCTCAACAAGTAAAGTCATAACATAATGATATCTTTGCAAATCATTAGCTAATGATTAATTAAAGCAGACAACTGGAAGTTGAAGAACACAGCTTTGACCACTGTGGTAATTAACATATGAATTTACATCATTAGTTAATATAATAAGTTATTAGAGAACTAATACATTATGACACATTTATTTATTACTTAATCTATGAATCATAGAATGTTCATTAGTTGCTGATGTAGTAATCATTAATAAATGGTTAAGTTCTTCATGAGTTATACATTAACTCGTGATTGACTGTGCATTAGTTAAGCATGAATGAATGCATATTTGTGCACCCGTATTGTAAAGTGTTACCAGCGTTTCCTTTCAAAAGCATTTACAAAACTTTCCCAGCCGCTAATTAGCAGAGTTTATCTTTGAGAAAATTCTCAACCCCCGAGTGTGAAAATATCAGTCATTTCATGGCATTTTGACAATCCACTCTGTCGTATCTAATTTTATATGGCTAATTCTGGCACATTTCATGTCCAAACTACATTATCCTCACTGATTTTATCTCCTTGCCAATAAAACTCTGTGTCATTTAATCCTCACATCCTGATATCTCACTCATGTAAATCATTATTACGCTGGTTGGGAGAGCGGCGAGCAGCGGCTGCTGTTAATTCAGTTTGGATGAAGATGACCAGTAAAGCAGGCACAGAGGCGTGTCGCCATTAATTCGTCTAACAACACGGAAGGTCAAGAGGGCACCACACACTCCACTGTAATCACGCACAGTCGCTAACAACAGAACGTGGGAATTAATATTAGAGTTGGATTTTCTCACCGCCCCCTTTTCGTTTTCTTATCTGGCTAATGAAAGATTCACATGAACGGAGTGCTCAAGATATTTGGAGATAGATGGGTTGTGTGTGCATTTTCGCTTTTCATTTGCTGCAATATTTTAAGCTTGAAATATCAGTTTCAAAATGATTTTATTGGTACACTGACTAATACTCATTCTAATAAGGCGAATGGCTTCTGTTTCTTTCCCAAGCTTCCCTCCAAACGTCTGTTCTGAGAGTAGCCTATGTAAATTTGGTGAGCGGGTATGAAATTCCGCAAAAAGGGCAGAATGCTTTAATGGCAGCAACAAATACACTTGTACAGTGATCTACTTACGACAGTGAATTCCACCCCTTTAACTGTAGGGGGCTCCAAGTCACAAAAATACACAAAACTACATACAGTTGCTTTAAGGAGATGCACTGTAAAAAAAAATCCGTACAATTTACGGTAAAAAAACAGCAGCTGTGGTTGCCGGAATTTTACCCTAAAAAATACGGTAGCAACGTTTTAGGTTTTACGGTTTTAACTTAAATTTACAGTTAAATACCGTAATTTCATTAACTGATATAATGTTAATATACCAACCTATTGAAGTACTGAAATCTGTTTTGTACCTTTGTAATACACTGATAACCACCAAATGCAGGTGGTGATGAGAAAGTCACATGATGAACCAAAGCCCATCACAAGCAGCTTTTCAATAATAACATATATAGAAGATGCACAGTGTCATTACATTACACAGACACTAAACACCATCATGGTAACACATGAAACTTAAATAATGCAATAAACATTAATTTAACAACATTAAGTGTAACACACAACCCTAATATACAAAACTGATAAGAAAAAACTAAAAACACCATCATGGTAACACTCATGAAACTGAAATAATGCAATAAACATTTATTTAACAACATTAGGTGTAACACACAACCCTAATATACAAAACTGATAAGAAAAAACTAAGAAGAAACCGTTATTTCAACAAAAAAACATCAAATTTGAAATGCAATTCAGGGAATTCTGGGAATGTCAATTTACGGTTATTCACTGTAAATTATACGGTCTTTTTCACTTCCAAAAACGGTATACTACCGTTAATGTCCAATACATGTAATGTCCAGTACAGTTTTTCACCGTATATAGTAGGGGAATTTACCGTTAACCATTTAACAGGTTTTTACTGTAGCATTTTTACAGTCTTTTACCATTAAATTCACTGTCATTTTTTACAATGGTCCAGAGGGAAGTTTTGAAGAGCGAAAATTCTTACAGATGTTTCAGATTCCTCAATTCTGACCATTTCAAGTGATATTTCTTGCACAAACTTGTATGATCCTGTTCGTTTTCACACTAAATTGGTAAAAGTTTAGTTTACTTTATAATTTCCTGTCTAAACAGTAATTATAATTAACACAGAAATGCACAAAAGTTTCAAGACAATACAAAATGTTTGTGAGTTTAGAGAAAGGTTGCAATTTAAGTCATTAGACCCTACAGAGATAATTATGATTTGATAACAAAAATGAAAATGAAATAAAAATTTAATTCAGCATCTCTTGATTCATCTCTCAACTGAGGAAAAAACTCAAGTTAAAGCATAAATAAATTAACTACTTGTAAGTTTAGCATTTTTGAAGGTTACTTCATGTAAAACTAATTATTCTAAAATAATTAGTGTATTGGGTAAAGTGTCTGTGTATTCTGAAACTAATTAAGTGTATTTGTTAATATCTCAGTAAGCAACTACCCCAAAATATCCTTACTGTAGCTCAGTAGTGAATATTTAAAACAATTAATTCACCTGGAAAGGAAAAATATAAATTTTGCTATTAATTATAGACAATGACAAATAAAAAAACATACCATAAAAGTAGTTCATATGACTTGTATGCTGCATTCCAAGTCTTCTAAAGTCACATGAACTTCTGTGAAATACATAGTCATGCAAGTTTGTAATGACATAAAGTGTTAGTAAATGATCTCAGAATTGTAATTCCTTTGAACTTTTTAAACCCAAATGATTTTTATCTTACCAGGATCAAGAACATCTCGCCAAGCCATTGTTCTTCCTCCTTAAGAAACAAGAGATTCAAGATTCACCTTGATTAATATTTCACTAGGCAATTTCAAGCTGATGGAATAATTCAATTTGTCATTGTGAGCTGAGGTCTGAGATACACACAGAAATTCTTCTAAATCCAAAGACAATTTGTAACAGGAACACATTCTGTACAAAACTGAGCTATGCATTACCACATATCATTTCATAGTCAAGCTCAAGACTGACATATATGACAAACTATACATTCGTGAAAAATATCACTTACTGAAGGAAAATGCTTTCACATCTCTCCATCAAATCTCAAAGTTGTTTCTAGGAATCAGTCAGGATGTTTCTTCTCATCAAAAATAACTGCACCATTACTTTACATTTAGAGAGTGATCTTGTAGGAATAGCCAATATGCATTACATTAAGAAAAACAAGCTTCATACATAGTTAATACATATTTACAATTGGATGTCTGCAATGCTGTATATTTAAGCAACAGACAAAAAATAAATAAATAAAATCAGTCTGCATTTGTACACAGACCAACGCTTAAAAAATAGTCAATGTTTTCATTTGCAGTGTTATTTTAGTATTATTTGTTTTTTATATTATTATTATTATAAAGTTTCCATTTTAATTTTAGTTTAATTTAATTAGTTTAATTTTGTTATGTGCTTTTTCATTTTTATTAGTTTTAGTTTTTTAATATTTCTTTGCAGTTTTCATAATTTTTTTCTTTTATTTATTTATTTATTTATGATTTAGTATTAGTTTTAGTAATAATAATAACACTGACACAATAATATAATGTCTTAGGCTTTTCTCAGCAAATATTGATAAATGCAATTAATATTAACTCCAAATTGGTAGATCATTTAACATTGACTGACAATCCTAATCTTAAAAAAAAAAAAAAAAAAAAAAAAAAAAATTTGTATAGGATTTAATTTGAAACAGATTTTCTCTCAGAAATTGCTAGTACATTTTACAAACTATTACAAAGAAACTGCAAGTAACTCATTTAGTCAACTGTGAAATCTTGAAGTAGAAAGGCTGAAATAGTATTTTCTTTTGAAACCAACTCAAATAACCTACAACTTTATATATATAAAAAAAACAAAAAAACAATTACAGTTCACAATCACACTACAATCACACTACTATCTACATAACACATGAAATATGGTCTAATCCAAGCATGAAGTCCTAGTAAACCAAAATTCAGATTCCTGGTCACGTTCACAGCAAAATCAGAGTAAAACCAGCTGCATCTTCAACCTCGTATTTCCACTCCCGCTCAGAAGTGCAGCGTGCAGAAAATGCGCTTGGCCAAGAAGGCATAGCCGTCCTTTAATGAGGCCCTTGACAACTTCAAGCCTCCAGTTAACCAAGTAAAATTATTCCACCTCTATCAGACTGCCATGTTGTCAGTGTCTGTGCTCCACAGCTGCTTCTGCTAGCAGTTTGCAAATCCCTGGCTCACACAGGAAGTGGAGAGAGAAAGGAAGAGGAGAGGACATGTTATAATTATTCCGGCAGCTGCCCGCAGGTAGAGCTCAACTACAACACTCTGCTATACTGGCAGATATTGATGGAAGGTGTTCAGAATTACGCTGACAAACAAGGGGGGGGGGAGGTACAGATGGGTTTTTTCAATCCCCCAAATGTTTGTAATGCTGGATAAAAGAGAAACCAGGGGACATTTTCCACAACATTACCCTCTTTTGGGCTCCAAGCGACACAGACATGCTGTCGTTCCATATTGTGTTCAACTGGTCCTTTCACAGCACAAAATGTTCTCTTTCAGACATGGCGCTTTGTCAATCCAATGAGTTCCCGGATATCTTTTGCTGTAATTTCCCAAGTTTCCAGTACAAACTATAAGTTATAAATCACTGGAGCCCAACTTTGATTTCCACTAAAATATCAGTAAGCTTTACCACTGGAAAAATAGACCAAGTGGTGTAAAGTTCTAGTGACAGGCCCTGAATATTAAAGGGGTCATATGATGCGATTTAAATTTTTCCTTTATCTTTGAAGTGTTACAAGCTCTTGGTGCATAACGAAGATCTGTAAAGTTGCAAAGACTAAAGTCTCAAATTCAAAGAGATATTCTTTATAAAAGTTAAGAGTCAACCACGCCTACCTAAAATGGCTCGTCCTAACACGCCCCCACATGTCTACGTCACGATGTGGGAAGATTTGCATAACGCCGCCCAAATGTTCACGCAAAGAAAGAAGGCGTAACTTTTATTCTCGCTGTAGTATTGTTGCCACCGCCGCCATGCCGTGGAGACGCGGTTTCATTGTGAAAGCGAAACTACTTTGGTTGGCCTTCCAAAAGAGGACGATATCCGCTTCGTCATGCCTGGATCTGATCCGTGCTGGTCGCTGAGGAAATACATCAACTTCGCGCTGTGGATCGCCGGATCGGCTTTCACCATGGACGAAGCGGAGTCCAGCCCGGGGTCGTCACATGTGGTTGCCGCAAGCCCGCCGGACGCTCCTTCGTCGAATCCGCCGACCGTCGCTCACTCATCCCGCCGGCCGTTCTTCACTCTAGCCGCCAGCCTCCGCTCACTCTAGGCCGCCGCTGTGACGCTACTTAAACCGCATAAACACATTTCATTTCACCAAATACACCAAATAATGTTCTTTTTAGCAACATCATATGACCCCTTTAATGTCAAATCTCACAAACAAGCATTTCTGTTCCTGGTGAAAATAATAATGACTTAAAACCCCCAAAAGCAATTCAAAATAAAGTGCTTAGGGTCTTAAAATGTAAATAAACCATTTTAATTCTACATATTAAATAAGGAATATTTCAACAACGCTAAGAACGAATGCAAGCTAAAGCATTTTAAATAGACAGCTGTGTACAAAATTACTACTATTTTACTTCTGTAATCGTATGTATTTCTGAGTGAAAATGGATATTCAAAGTGAAAAATTATCAATGAACTTGAATTGATTCAAAGGGAATTGACTAGATTAGTGAGAAGTGGAAAAGTATGAAAAGGGAATTTTGTGAAGTCATATGAAAAAAAAAAAATACACAATAAGGATCTGGTGCTTATTTTAATTCTTTCATTAAAAAGATATGTTATTTTAGCTGTAAACTTTCTAGACAGGTGGTTATGCATTACAGACAGATATAATTCCTGTGAGTGGAGTTTTCTCTTTTAAACAGACCTTTTCTGGTATTCTTGTGCCCATCATGTGAAAAACATCAGGTTTGCCGGCTTTACATGGTTATGACTCAAGTAAAAACTGGATTTAACTTTACACAGACAAATATAGCAGACAATTTGTAATCACTTAATCATGTACATCATTTACATTGTTTTTGCTTGAATACATGTCATTTGTATTATAAAGAACTGTACATGCCATATGGAAATTACTTTGACAGTAACCACTGATTGTAATGTAGAAACATGCATCTCCAGTAAAGTTGATTTGAAATACTATGTATTGTGAAAAAATGCTATAAATATAAATTGAATTGAATATCATGTTATAGTATCAGGTTAAGAGGAATCCTTTTTAAGTATTGTGGCTATATGTCCAAAACTTGTGTATTTTAACATTTATCCCAGTTTGATGTCTTAATACACTTCCATTGTAAGTGCACAAATGTGCATGTTTTTACAAACTGATGGATGAGTTGGAATCATTTTTGTGGTCTGTTTGAATAATATGTTGACTAAGTATTTAAGTGAGTTGATGTTTGGCTAAAATGGGAGACACACCTCAACAGATTACATCCTGAAAATGACACAAAATCCATTCAAAAAGTAGACCAGCTCTGAAAATCACTGTATAATTTACATGCTGATGGAAGTCTATGGGACAAGGATTTCCAAGTGGTTTAAAAGCATGCAGACATGCAAAGCTCATGTTTGTTTGTTAAAGTGCTTATTTTAATTCTTTAGTACAAAAATGTATTTTAGCTGTACACTTTCTAGACGAATGAACCATTGGTTATGCATTACACACATAATGTGAGTAGATATTTTGTAAACATTATTATGTTCACTGGCTTTAAATGGTCATTACAGGAGTAAATATTGAATTTAATTTCCTATAGAAAGATGTAGTAACCGGTTGTCACACTAGCATCATGTTAACATGAGCCCTGTTTAATTAAGTCTTGTGCATTGTGTACATTTTTGAAACGGTGTATTTTAATAGTGTGATGTCTTACCCCATAGACTGCACAAATTTGCATGCTTTTACAAATTTATGGATAAATTGGAATAATTTGTGTGGTCTATTCTGATTATGAGTTGACTTCAAGTATATAAGCGAGATAAGTGGTGGTCAGACAAACCTCAACAGATTGCATCCTAAAAATTAGACCAAAAAGTGGACCAGCCCTGAAAATCACTGTATAATTCACACATTGATGGAAGTCTGGATTTCCAAAAAGTTTAAAAGCAGCAAAGCTCATATTTTTTGCCCCATAGAGTTTTTTGTGGTAAGACTGCTATTGATAGAACTGCATTTGTATTGAACCTGGACAAATCCTTTAATACCTTCTTCAAAACATCATTAAAAATCCTCAAATTACAGAACTCAATACTGTACTTAATATCTTAGAAATCATGGCCTACGTCCAGATTTTAACCCAGTGAATGTGTCATCTGCTTGCAATAGATATGTACACTTGTGCATTCACATATTTGTAAAAAATGAAGGTATTCCTCGGATTGTCGTGGCACCAGAAAGACTAATGGGAGTAAACAACACAGAGGTTCCTCTCACAGCAAACTGGACCATCTGGAAGAGAAAATTACATTCCCAGAACGCCTCTTCCTTGAGATTCTGCTCACATACTTGCACGGGACAAACCTCACAGACCAATTCACTCTGGAGAGCTGAGTCCACAAAACGAACGATTCCCATTCATTTGTTTGGTGGGCCGACTTTTCATATGGCCAACACAGAACTAATAACGGCACTTTAACACGAGAGTTTGGTCCCAGGAATCAATTTCTTGAGATCAACTCGCTGAAAACGATAGAGGGGACAATTTTTTTTTTTTTTTAGGAAAATCATGTTAAAATGTATCAAATATGATCCAACAGGTGTTTGAGGAATGTTTACATTTATATCTCTCGATCATTATTTTATTGCATTGCATTCAATTTTTTGCCCCAGAATAAAAACTGCAGAGCTTTATAAAACTAAGCATTTAAATATCATCTCACTAAGAAATATTAATGGGAGATAAAGAGTGAGAACTTATAATTTTTATGCATTTTATGCACGTAGGGATAGATGTCACTGATTAAGCTATCAGAATTTTACTTTTTGGCCATATTCTCACTATATCATATTATATGAGCCATAAAAGTTTGATGGATCAAATATGATACTCAACAAAAAACACACGTGCTTATTTAAACTTAAACTTATTTGTTGACTTCTTTTTAGATTTTATCTGAAGTTTCAATAAACTGTTTCATAAAAAAAAAAAAAAAATCTGCCAGGCTTTAAAGGGTCCGCATGCATTTATCAAAAAGCCTTTCCTCTCAAACATCTGAAATCATATCTCTTAACAAGTAATCATATGTCTCAACAAGTAATATTCACCATGAAACCCTGAACATTGTATGCTAAGCAAAGGAAACTTAAGCTTTGAGAGCATTTAGATGAAGTATTTCCCTCAAAGTTAGCATCTTGTTGATGGTGCAAAATTCTCAAGACAGTTACATACTGTACAGACTATAGAACAATTTTATACAAAACAATTTAATATCTAATGTTGAAACGTAGTGTAACCTTGTCCCTTTGGTCAGTTCAAGAATAATTTAGGCAATTTTATATTTTTTATTTGAAAGAATTAAAAGAGCAGTTTCATGTCTATTGTTGTAGGCAATGGTCCAGGTTGATATTCAGAAAATATAATTAGTAATAAGTAATGCAACGCTTTTTAGAGAGAGTAATTAATCTAATTACTCTGTTCTAATTACACTGGAGATGTAATTAGAAGCTAGTAATTAATTATTTTTGTACAGTAACTGTGTGCTTATCAAAATACAACAATCGCCTGCATCATATTTATGTTGTTTGGACAGTCACGGAAACATGGCGCCTTGTGAACAATGTTTCGGCGTTTGAGGGAAAATGTCAAACGATGATGGAAAACACTGTATTGTAGTGAAGAAGAGACTGTTTTATTCTTACCTTTAAAGTCCACCGAAAAGTCCATTCATCAGGAAAAACGTGATAGTACAGATACGCGCGACGTTAGAGCCGTTATGTAAACAGTTCGCGTGCTGCAACGTCCAATCAGTGACACCGACACCGCAAATATGCAAATAAGAACGTTAAAGGCAGGGTATGTGATTTTTCAAAAACACTTTAGAAAACTGATTCGGGCCGAATAGCAAAACAAACTTGTAGCCAATCAGCAATAAGGGGCGTGTCTACTCGTGATGTGGAGGAGAGAGCTTTCAGTGCATGGGACGGACATTAGCCGAGCCGAGCGACAGAAAGATAGAGATGGCGGATAAAAAACTAAAGAGGAAAACGTCTTCGATAACGAACGATAAGGCAAGAAGTAGGACCCGTGTAAATATCGGATCAGCTTTCCAGCGCTGGAGAGAACTCAAGGAGCGGAGGCCTGCGATCGGACGCTGAGGTTGCTTTGTTTCTTCTCAATAGGTGAGTAACACCGTGTCTACAACAGCTAAAGTCTGCCTACACTGGACGCGATTAAACGACCGTTGAAAACCATTTGAAATTTGTGTCAGCACGTCATAAATAGAACCCGGCAGCAGTTTTCTGTCGGGGATTTGTTTACGCCGCGCCGCTCACGTCCGTAGACACGGTGCAACATTGGTTTTGCTTTGTTTCACAGAACTAATCATTGCCTGGGTTGCGTACGTATATGTGGGGCGGAGCTATCAAAATAGGGGCAAGACCCTTTTGGGGTAGGGGCGTGTTTGTTTTGGTGATTTCAAATATCAACATTTGCTACCAGAAATCACTTACTCTGCCTTTAACTTGGGGTTTTAGCTGTGTACAAAAACAAAAAAAACTTGTAACTGCTGGATTACTGACACTGACGCACATTAATACAATACGACATAATTTGAGGAATGAGGCATAGTTCACCCAAAAACGAAAACTCTCATCATTTAGCTACTCATCCACACGTCGTTCCAAACCTGTATGACAAACGCAAAATGTTGGACAGTTCCAGGTTAGCCTACCCATCAATAAAACTGTGAATTCAAGACTCAGACAAACATGTGTCTACATGCCCATAGAAGTAGGCTACTTCACATGTTACACTGTGATTATGTTTACTGTAATTGTAATCACATTAACAAAATCACAGTATTCTGTTTATGTAAGTTCCAACTTAATTACAATAGGCCTACTGCCTTAATCACATTATAAGGGTGCAATTAAACACAAGCAATGATGCTGTGAGTTGGGGCGGGACTTTCTCTGTGACCAGTGGAAGACAAAAATGTTTTGAAAATAAGTAACTTATGCTCTCCAGCACAGCAATTATTTTATGAAAAATACAGAAAAAAAACACCAATATTTTGAAATGTTATTACAATTTTAAATAGCTGTTTTCTATTTGAATATATTTAAAAATGTAATTCATTCCTGTGATGCAAAGCTGAATTTTCAGCATCATTACTCCAGTCTTCAGTGTCACATGATCCTTCAGAAAACATTCTAATATGTGACCCTGGACCACAAAACCAGTCATTCAAAATTTAGATTTTTATATATCATCTGAAAGCTGAATAATTAAGCTTTCCATTGATGTATGGTTTGTTCGGACAATATCTGGCCGAGATACAACTATTTGAAGATCTGGAATCTGAGGGTGCAAAAAATCAAAATATTGAGAAATTCGCCTTTCAATTGTCCAAGTTCTTAGCAATGCATTTTACTAATCAAAAATTGAGTTTTGATATATTTACGGTAGGAAATTTACAAAATATATTCATGGAACATGATCTTTACTTAATTTTACTAATCAAAAATTGAGTTTTGATATATTTACAGTAGGAAATTTACAAAATATATTCATGGAACATGATCTTTACTTAATTTCCTAATGATTTTTGGTATAAAAGAAAAATGGATAATTTTGACCCATACAATGTATTTTTGGCTATCGTTACAAATATACCCGTGCTACTTAAGACTGGTTTTGTGCTCCAGGCCAGGGTCACATATGCTGATCTGCTGCTCAAGAAACATTTATTATTGTTATCAAAGTTGAAAGCAGTTGTGCTGTTTGTTTCCCATTTTTGTGGAAACCATGCTTTAAAAAATTCTGAATTATTTGATAAATAGACATTTCAAAAGAACAGCATTTATTCAATATAGTTTTTGTTATTATAAATGTTTTTACTGTCACTTTTGATCAATTTAAATGCACCCTTTTTCTTTCTTTCTCACCTTTTCTTTCCGCACAATTAATCTTAGTAAATCACCCACATATGCTTACAAAGCACACAAGCAATTTGTTACAGTAGATTGAACAAGCAAATTTACACTTAACTTTATTCATTTAGCAGATGTTTGATGCAAAGCAACTTTAAAACTTAATGAGATCTTAGTATGTCAAGCTGTGTTGAGTAAGCCAGCCAGACGCATTAAATCACAGTAGCTACTAATTAAAGAAGTAGAATTATTTGTACACAACTACAAGTGAAAGTAATAAATGGGTTTGTGGTCCTACAATTCACTGAACCTGCCCTTCATCTCTGAATAGAGCTGTGAAGAAAGAGCCTCTTCTTGACTGGGTTGCTCTGATCCGTCGTGGTAGATATCGTCAAAGAACTTGAAAATACTAATCTGGGAGAGCCTTTGTCCCCGAAGGCTAATTTCATTCTCAAGAGTTTGTCACAGAAGCGCAGAAAGGAAGGTGTTCAGCAGGGACAAGGTGTTCTGTGAAGCAGCTCTCTCTCTCTCTGAGGGGTTACTGGGCCACATCTATTTAGTTTAGCAGCTGCGGTTGCCAGGTGTTCTGACAGAATGTTGAAGCAGCATATGAAGCCTGGTTTGGAAAAACTCTAACATCCCTTTATCACCACGTTTGGCGAACAATGTTTGAGGTAATTCCTCCTAACAATCCAATTATTGCAAAGTTAAAAGCGATAAAGGAATAGTTCACCGGAAAATGAACATTTTGTCAGCATTTAGTCATCCTAATGTTATCTTCTCTCCTCTATGAAACACAAAATGAATTGTTAGGAAGCAGCTATTTTAAACACAACAACAACTGGATGATGATGATTCGTACTTACAAGCAGTGTTATTACAGTTTATGCTAAATAAAAAAACTTTTCATTAACGGAAATAAAAATAAAACTGTGCCTCCATTAAACATGAAAATGCCACTAGACAGCAATAACAACAGACTGTGCTGAGAAATGTAACGCTGCTAAACATATTTAAATGATTCTGGCAGCACATTAACTTTGGCAGCCCTAAAACTAATATAAGGACTAAATAAACTGAAACTAAAAAGCTCCGAAAACACTAAACTAACAATATAAATTGCAACGGTGCCCATCCACTTTTCCGTTTAGTATTATTTATCCAATTCATTTTTCCATAGAGATTGTTAAAGTCTTTGTTAAAGAGTTACAAACCACCAAAATTATATAAACTTAATATAAACGGGAAACAACTGCAAGCCTGTGATGCATTGAAAATTGACAATCTAAATAAAAATTATATTAAAAAAAAAAAAAAAGATATATAAATAAAATTATATATAAATCTATTTATATTTGATATAGTATGTATATATTGGACATATGTATTGGACTGTATTTAGTGTGTGTGTGTGTGTGTGTATATAACTAAAATAAATTAAAGCTAAAAAAGAAATATATATTTAAAAAATAAAATAAAATGACAAAAGCACATGATGTTACTAAAACATAAAAAAAAATACAGCTCAGACTATTTAAAAAAAAAAACTATAGTAATATTTAGGTAAGACTACAATAATAATATTGGTTTCTTCTTTGCATAAAGTTGTCGAATAGCTTAAGACATTTTGAAATATAGTGCACAAGTCATATTTACTACTGATACATTACCTTTATGGTGTTTTATGTCATTTTTGGAGCTTGACGAAATAAATCATCATGCACAAATCTTCACTTGAGCTGCATGGAGGAAAAAACTTAAAAAATAACAGAAACAAACCAGATGTGCGTTAATGACTACACTTTTGGTTTCAAGTGAACTATACCTTTAAAGCAGATGACGAGAGGCTGTCTCAATCTGTGCGGGTCAGATCGTTCCTCTCATTCAATGCTCTCAGGCATCAAACTAATCAAAAGCATCTCTCTCGCCGCACCACAGATGCAGACGATCAAAGACTGATGGACCTTTTCTGACAAGCACATAATGAGAGATCAAATTTGCACATCAGTAACGATTAGCGAGACTCTATAATACCTAGGATCGAATGGCATAAAGGTCTGCATCCGTCTACGGATTCGATCGAGCGCCAAAGAAGAAATAAACTTCTGAAGCATGCAATCCGTGCCTTCAGGTTGGACTTGTACCATTTTATAAGTCAGAAGCCAAGGAGAACACAGGTCAATAGCAAACACATACTCCTTCAGAGCCTTCAATTTGAGTGTTGACAAGATTGAGTTATGTGGTCACTGTCCTGTCAAATGCAATAACTGCAATAAGGCTGAAGGAAACCTTTTTTTACGTACGATGCCTTCTCCTCTCAACCGTGTAATGCTTCCGCTCAATACTAACCAAAGGCCCTGACACAATAGGCAGGTCTGATATGATCATATTCTTTAGGTCTGTGAATGTGTGTGTGTGAACAAGGGAAAATCGAGAGTGCAGAGACATAAAGAAAGAGGGCTTCACAAAGGAAAGCAAATGTATTACCTCCTGTTTATGACTCGATCAATGCGCCGGCCACTACGGCTGTCAAGATCTTGTATCAAAGCTTCAATAGGACACCATCACCGACACACAGGCTCAGGCAGAGGACACGCTGTCCTATTCGCCGTACATTATCATCTTCCATCACTTCAAAAAGACAAACCGGATCAATACAGGTGTGATGACTATGAAATCCATAATCAGCCTTTTTTGTGTTTATTGTTCTATGGAGTTGCAGGCAGGCGGACAGAGGATGCGGTTGCCATGGAAACAGGGATTGCTGGAGAGGTTGTGGTGCTGTTGAACTACAAGGAAATGGCACAGAAGCTCGGAGTGTCATTATCGCGCCATCATTGTCCAGAAAGACCGTGGAGGCCGCGCTTCGGTAATTGTTTATTCAAAGGCTAACATTCACAGTTGAAGTCTGGACCCCCCAGAGTCATTTGGCTGATTTCAGGATTTGAAGAGATGCTTGGAGATGAGATGCGGTGGGCGGCTGGGGCACAGGTAGTTTGGCATAAGCATCTGTATGTCATTACAGGCGAATCTCTAGATGTGACTGACTTGTGCGACAGCGTGTGGTGCAAAGTAACACTTCATATTAAATAACGAAAATTCTAATTTCCAAATTTAAAATTTAATTAAAGGGGTCATAAGATTATATGATGGTCATATGATGATAGACATTATTTTGTGTATTTGGTGTAATGAAATGTGTTTATGCGGTTTAAGGTTAAAAAAACACATTATTTTCCACATACTGTACATTATTGTTTCTCCTACATGCCACGCCTTTCTGAAACGCGTCGAGGCTATTTACAAGAACAATATTTCATCAGCGCTCCTCCTCAGCCAAAGGAGAAAGAGGGAAAAAAACAGATAAACATTTGAAATGGTCCACCAAAGAGAAAGGAAAAATTGAAATCGCATCATATGACCCCTTTAAAGGAATTAAAGGAATTTTATTTAAAAATCTGATGTAGTCAGCACCTGTTTTTTGATCAGGTGTCCCCAAAATGTGTCTGTGAAGTTTCAGCTCAAAATACCCCACAGATCATTTATTATATTATTTTTAAAATGCCTATTTTTCAGTGGAAGCAGAAACAGCTGTTTTCGTGCATGTCTCTTTAAATGCAAATGAGAAGCTGCTCCCTGCCCCCTTTTCCAGTATAGGTAGGGCTGTGGCCATTACAGCTTGTACCTCAGATACTCTGCTAAAAAGCAGCTGTTTGGTTTATTGCACTGATCTATTGCATCTATTGCACTGAAATCAATCGTTTTAAACCATATAAGTTTAAACTTCTGATATACGGTTTTCTGAGCGCACACATCCGAAGCATGCTGTGAAAACTAAACTAACTTCTCTTTCATGTCTTATTGCGCTTAAACTGTCAAATACACCCAAGTTTATGTTAAAAACACATGAGTTACAAAAACAGTCGGTTATGTCTGTGAAGGTTAACATCTGGGAAAGAAACTGCATGTTTATTTTAGATCTGTGTGGTAGCAGCGTAATATACAGTAAATAAATCATTAATTCCACTGCACTCTTGTCTCCTCTGAGGCTGGGACTCTAAATAGTGTTCTGTGCTCATCAGTGCAGCCAAAGACAGAACAGTTAAGACGTAAGATGTCTTGGCCAATCATAACATTCTGACACAGATGATGCATTTACACTGCGCTGTGTAGTTCAGTTTGAAGTCGTCTAATACAATGTCTCTGGGCCAAAAGCAGCTGCATGAATGTGAACGTTTGACTGTGGATGGAACGTCATTGCCTGTGTGAACAGCACATTTTTGTATTTAACGGTAAAGACATTCTGGTAATTTAATGGCAGTTTACTGTGTGAAAGGGGCTATAGATTTACCAAAGCAGTGTAAGGCTTGGTGTGTTTACTCAACATCCTTGTTTGTCCAGGAACAACATTTCAATCAACCAATCAGATTTTAGGGTAAAAAAAAATCTAACTCAACACATGTATGTACACGTTACACAAGCTTGATTTCACATAGCAGCACTGTGTTCACAAATCTGATGAAATGCAATTCATAATGCAATGCATTGACAAGGTCTTCTTTTTGGAGCAAAACTTTAAAGGGGTCATATGATGCAATTTCAAGTTTTCCTTTCTCTTTGGAGTGTTACAAGCTGTTCGTGCATAGATAAGATCCCTAAAGTTACAAAGACTAAAGTCTCAAACCCAAAGAGACATTCTTTATAAAAGTTCCACCTCGCTTTTCAGAACGAGAAGCTTTGTAAAAATCGACGCGTTTCAGAAAGGCGGGGCATAGAGGAGCAACAATAATGTACAGCAGGTGGAAAATAATGTGTTTTTTTAACCTTAAACCACATAAACACATTGCATTACACCAAATACACAAAATAATGTTCTTTTTAGAAATGTCATATGACCCCTTTAAAAGTAATCCTACAAAGTGACTGTCAACACAGACATATGATGTTGTTCCAGGACCAACAAATGTTAATTATTTAACAAATTATGTTACAAGTAGAGAGAATAAAGGCCTGTTCAAACCAAGAATGATAACTATAACAATAACTATATTTACATCCACACCAACGCTCAGTAACATTCCATTTATTATAAGTGCACTGCAGTTTTGATGTGCATGCGTTTGACGAGTCTATAGGCATGCGCAAGTTTCTTTACAAAGTGACATTGCCCGTTACTGGCCTGGTAGTGTTTTTAGTCATTTTCATAGATCCGTGTGAACGGGGATTGACAGTGTTGTCATCTGTACATGGAATTTTTCAATGGAATTGTTTTCTAAACATACCCCTTGAACGATTTTTAAAACGATATCTTTATCACTATAGTTATCGTCCTTGGTGAGAACGGGCCTCAAGACTAAAAACATGAAGGTTCTCAATTGGAAAATCTCAAAGATTCAGAAACAACAATCCAGATGTACAATTTTCTTTTAAATCAGCCCTAGTGCAACAGAACAGAAGAGTTAATTTTTTAAAAATGTCAAAGATTTCCCCTCAAAACCTGCGCTCTGAGATCGGGGTACAATATCTCCTATATTTTCAAAAGAATAACTAATCATCTCTATTATCTCTGATCCTTCCAATACTCCTTGAGGTTTGATGCCCTGCCAACCTTCAATTAAAATCTAGAGCAGCGTCCCCTCGGGCCACGGTCCCCGCTGAGAGGAAGAGCTTTTCTGTCGCACTTCCAGCTATCTGATTCTTCGCCTGAAATATTACAGATATTACAGATAACGTAAACCTCTTTTTGGAGATTGATTTGGTGGACAAGCAAATGTGTTGCTTTGAAACAGCTCTGTCTTGTGGCATCACTTACGAGGAAACTCCAGAGGATTCAAGATTAAAATGTTACATAGGTTTGTGTAATCAGTGTCTGTGTCTTGTTTCCCAGTAAAATGATCAAAACATCCTAAAATAGATTTACCCAAGACTCATAATTGTACATGATATAAAGAAAATTATATAAAGAGAATCTTGAACCATTTTAAGGCTGTTTCAGTTTTTTAAAACAGATTAAAAAAAAAAAAAAGGAAAATTAGTAGGAAAATATTTTTACACACGCATTCACTTAACCAATCTTATATTATTATGTTTTTTTTTTTATTGGTCAATATATAAAATAAAAATGAGTACAATTGCATTTGTGAAGTTGAACACTTATTGAAAAGTCATTGCTTTGTCACTAGTAAAACGCTAGTATTACACCAGTGAAACATGAGTACACATGACCGTGTGCGGAAAGTATGTACATTTTTAGAAGTTTATTTCTAAAATACATTTGTGTGTGAAAAATGACAGATGTTTATTTTTGTGTGAATACAATGTTTAAACATCAGGCTCCAGGAGCCTAATAATGATCCTAAATATGAATGTTTGTGAACATTTAGTAATTTCATTTTGTGTTTTTTCTTTTTTTTTCTTTACTTTTTAACATGTCTATATAGTTTGCATTCATTTGTATTTCTTTTTTAGTTTTAGTTATTCTAGTACATCAAGATAAAATAAATGAAATAAAATAAGTTTTTTAATATTTTATTATAATTCAGTTCAAGTTTATTTTATAAGTTATTTTAACAAGTAAACTTACTTCTAAAATAACTTAAAATAAACTTTAACTAAAATAAAATAAAACATTAAAAAAAAACTTAGTTTCACGGTTAACCCTGCTATAAACCATTTATAAAATGTTTATATGCATGTATGTGTGTGTGTATACAGACTGCCATTTAAAAGTTTGGGATCAGTAAGATGTTTAATGTTTTTTTAAAGATGTTTCTTATGCTCATCAAGGCTGCATTTATTTGACCAAAAATGCAGAAAAAAACAGTAATATTGTGAAATATTATTGCAATTTAAAATAAAGTTTTATATTTTAATACACTTTAAAATATAATTTATTTTTGTGATGTAAAGCTGAATTTTTATCAGCCATTACTCCAGTCTTCAGTGTCACACAAACTGATTTATGATCAATGCTGAAAACAGTTGTGCTGCTTAATATTTTTTTGGAACCAGTGAAATTTTCTTTGGATTCTTTGATGAATAAAAGGTTATTTATTCAATATATAAATATTTTGTAACAATATACACTACCAGTCAAACGTTAACTTTGAACAGTGAGATTTGTAATGTTTTTTTTTTAATAAGTTTGTTTTTCTGCTCACCAAGCCTGCATTTATTTGATCCAAAGTACAGCAGTACAACGGTAACATTTTGAAATATTTTTACTATTTAAAATAAATGTTTTCTATTGGAATATATTTTAAAATGTAATTTATTCCTGTGATTTCAACGCTGAATTTTTTGCATCATTACTCCAGTCTTCAGTGTCACATGATCCTTCAGAAATCATTCTAATATTCTGATTTGCTGCTCAAGAAACATTTATTATTATTATTATGTTGAAAATTTATGTTGTATAATTTATTTTCAGGTTTCTTTGATGAATAGAACATTCAGAAGAACAGCATTTATCTGAAATAGAAATCTTTTGTAACATTATAAATGTCTTTATCATCACTTTTGATCAATTTAAAGCATCCTTGCTAAATAAAAGTATTAATTTCTATAATTTCTTTCCCAAAAAAAAAAAAATTATACTGACTCCAAGCTTTTGAATTGGTGAGATGCACCTGTATATGTTACAAAAGCTTTTTATTTCAGATAAATGCTGATCTTTCTATTCATCAAAGAATCCTGAAAAATGATTGATAATAATAATTATAATAAAAAAAAAATTTTGGAACAGAAAATCAGCATATTAGAATGATTTCTGAAGGATCATGTGACACTGAAGACTGGAGTAATGATGCTGAAAATTCAGCTTTGCATCACAGGAATAAATTAAATTTTTTAATATATTCAAATAGATAGCAGTTATTTTAAACAGTAAAAAATATTTCACAATATTATTGCTTTAACAGAAGAGAATTCTTTAAAAAAAAACATTTAAAAAAGGGATGGTGTAGACTTTTATTGTAGACTTAGTGTAGACTAAGTTTTTGAACAGTAAGATTTTTATCAATTTAACACATCCTTGCTGAATAAAAGTATTAATTTCTTTCAAACTGCCTCCAAACATTTGAACTCAAGTGTATATTGTAAATCTTTCCCCATAATTATCAATTGTGATTGTCTAGATTTTCATAAACAATATTGGATTAATTAAATAACTGGTAATGTGCATTTTATAAACGAAGCCCCAGGTCTGCTAGAATAGGTGACTTCACAACCATTTCCTATGACTTTGATGACATTCACAATGCAGCAAAAGATCAACGCCAGTCCTGTTTGGAGAACTTCAATAAATAAGATTCAGTTCAGAGTCAGAACCACATAACTAAAATGAATGCCTTAAATCATGATCATAATTGCTGTCATAATTTGTCACCATAAGGGAATGGCTTCATAATATAACATTTAAATAGCCAATTCTTTGATCACACAGATTTGGAAAGACATGAGAGTGAGCAAATGAAGACAATGATACGGCTGTCAATCCCAAACACTGACTATGCAAACGCAGCCAATAAGGCAGCAGGAAATACCTCTGTAAAATGAAAGGATCTATATATCTTTTCATTGTGGCATTTTTGAAGCATGAAATCTGGTAGACGGGCTCAGTCATAAGCAAGCAAGTCTTGGGTTTACTGTCTTTCTCCTTCCTGGTGGCGTTCCATAAGCAAGCAGTAATCCGCTATGATTTAGTGTTTACAAATGAGACATGTTTCGTCCAGGTAAGTAATTGGCTGGCTTCTTAATGACGTATGTTCTTGAAGAGATTACACACTGTTGGAGAACTGATCTGGAATGTCAAATAGGAAACGATGCTTCCTGAGTCGCGCCGTAAGAACTAACCTACACCCAGCGGCTCTCTAACCCTCGCCATACGTGCTTAAGCAACATTTCCCCTGATATCCTCCCTGTGTTTCTCCTATCATAAGCTCAGAGATGTGCCGCAGTGACGTGAGGGAGCAGCAGGAATATTATTCACAAAGATTGAGCAGCTCCGAGCTTCCTAGTTCTCAGCTTGAGCAATTCTGGGTGTGATTATATTTAAAATGTAAAGACAAAAAAAGAAATCGCTTCTCATGAGATGACTCCGAACACGGAGTTAATGAGTGCAACAGTATTCAGATTCTTTAAAACTGCATTATTAGTATTCTATTCTATTCTATTTTCTATGTTTCAACTCGTGTTTTTGCAACTGTTCATGAGTCAATCTCACAAAAGCTGTCATGAATATGTTCAGGTCACATTTAACCCCAAAATCATTAAAAAAAATAACACACACACACACACACATTGTAATCAAAGAAAATTGATTCGCTATTCAATAAATGAAAATAAATTCAACATGTTTCTGTTTTTTTCCCTATATTTTTAAAATGGGGATTATCATTGGAATCTCATAAGACAGTATTTTTTAAAGTATAACAATTGTATTTTTTATTTCGTAATGTTTTTTTTTTGCAATTTCCATATTTTTTTTCATTTGGGGTTGTCATTAGATCCTCATTAATGCAATAGAGTGTTTTTAGTGTAAAACTTTTTTTTTTTTTGTAATTTTCTTTTTTTTTTCTCAATAGGTATTGTCATTGGAGTCTAAATGTGTACATTTTTAAATGTAAAACTATTTTATTTTTATTTTGTTTTTGTGATTTTCACTTTTTTCAATAGGGATTGTCATTAGATTATCACTACTGTCATACAGTATTTTTCAATGTTAAACAATTTTATTTTTATTTTTTTAATTTTAATTTTATTTTATTTTTATTTATTTATTTTGCCTTTTGTAATTTTCACAATTTTAATAGGGACATTAAGGGTCATTAGATCCTCATTACTGTTACACAGTATTCTTGATGTGAAACAATTTCATTTTTTTTATTTTATATGAATTTTATTTATTTATTTATTTATTTATTTGTAACTTCCATATTTAAAAAAAAAAAATGAAAAAAAAATTGATTCTCATTACTGTTCTACAGTATTTTAGTATCTAGAATTTAGAATAAATGTTATTAATTTCTTTCTTTTTATTTATTTATTTGTAATTTCCTTTTGTTTCCAAAAGGGATTGTCATTAGATTCTCATTATGATAATATATTATTTTTAATTTGAAATTATTTATTTATTGTAATTTCCATATTTTTTTCAATAGGGGTTGTCATTAGTTTTCCATTACTATAACACAGTTTTTATTTTTAAATTTTTTATAGTTTTTATTTATCACTTTAAATCAACAAAGGCAAAACAACAAATATAACCACTTTACCTTTTTTCACATTTCAGGAATATGAAAATATGCATAACTGATAGGCATTAAAACTGTAAATGTGTTATTAAAAATAGGCTTCATTTCTTAATAAAGTGTAATTTTAGGAGCACAGTGTGACCTGGACATGTTTTCAACAGGTTTTGTGGGATTTAACCTAACATGTGAAGCAGAATATCATATGTTGTTGTTTTTTACACATTCATCTTGAGTCAAACCGTTCTGGGAAGGATTAAAATAGCAGATCTGCATGCAGTATTAATGACTTAATGAAGAGCATCAGACAGTACGAGTTAAACACTGCTGAGGGTAAATATCTCATTAGCATTTTTAAGGTTACACAAGGAGGATCCTTCAAAGATGAGTAATCATGCAGCACTCTATCTGAACACAGCACACAAACAATCCATGCTGATCATGCTTTATAATCTAAACTCATATCTGCTTGTCTGAATACTGGTATATTTGGGTTATGCACTTTAGTGAACATAGTGACGCTGGAGCCACACGCAGCTCAATCACAAAAAAAAGAACTTAATCAAAAGTGACACTGCAAGCTAACAATGATATATGAGCAGGTCCAGAGGGAATCCACACAATATTCCACATTTGCTGCACTGATTGAGGAAGAAAACCTGGGGAATGGATTTAGATGTGGTCAAATTTGTTAAACGCTCCTGAGAGTAATCCTCTCTGAGGTCACAAACATTAATGCATCTGTGGATACTTGGTTAACGCATTGGTCCAACTGTGACACATTTTCAAAAAGATGTTACCTACAAATGTCTGTGCCATTAAACCGGATGCATTTCCGGTATGTCATGTCATCTGATGACTAACTTTAACTATCGCATCACCATGATCGTAGATTACCTGAAAGAAAAAAAGAGTGTATGCAAAAGAGAGAGCACTTAAAGGGATAGTTCACCCAATAGTTTTGGATAGGATATGATAGTTTTGTCATCTACTATACAATGGAAGTCAATGGCTCCCATCATCTGTTTGGATACCAATATGCTTCAAAATAACCGAAAAAGACTTAGGGCCAAGCAATAATAAAAAAAAAATAAAACCATCTCGAGATTAAAGTCATTATAATACGAGATTAAACTCATTTTAAAAATGTCGAAATAAAATGTTGAGAATAAAGTCATTACATTACGAGAAAAAAGTCGTAAAATTTAGAGAAAAAAATGTCGAGATAAAATGTTGAGAATAAAGTAATTAAATTACGAGAGAAAAAAAGTTGTTAAATTTCAAGAAAAATCTTGTTAAATTTTAAGAAAAATGACGAAATAAAATGTTGAGAATAAAGTCATTACATTACAAGAAAAAAGTCGTAAAATTTAGAGAAAAAAATGTCGAGATAAAATGTTGAGAATAAAGTCATTAAATTACAAGAGAAAAAGTCGTTACATTTCGAGGAAAAAGTCTAAATAAAATGTTGAGAATAAACTCATTTACGAGAAAAATTTGTTGTGTTTCAAGAAAAAAAGTCATTAAATTTAGAGAAAAAAAGTTGTGAATAAACACACTCGTGTCATTCATTTCATCTCGTTGGACAGAGTCAAATCATGTCAGCAGTGCCGTAGGTTGGAGAGTAAAGCGCAGGGACGTAGCGTGTGATACGATCGACTAGGGTTCATAACCATCTTTAGCCGAACTCGCTTTTCTGCCTTTTCTCATCCCATATCACTTATCACGGACGGACGGACGGACGGATAGATGATTGATAGATAGATAGATAGATAGATAGATAGATAGGCCAATGGTTGACACTGTACTCTTAAAAATAAAGCTTCGTTTTTGGTATCAGTGGTTCCATGAAGAACCTTTAACATTGATGGAACTTTTCTACTAAACAAAAGATTGTACATAATGGAAAAAGGTTCTTCAGATTATTAAAATATTCTTTAAACTAACAAAAAATGTGTTCTTTAAAGAACTGTTCACTTAACGGTTCTTTGGGAAACCAAAAATTGGTTCTTCTTTGGCATTGCTGTGAAAGCCCCTTCTGGAATCTTTATTTTTAAGAATGTAGCTGAGCAAAAACACTTCACCTTTAAACCTTTTAAACTCACCCTCATTTAAGAACATGCGTTCTTGCCCATTTTCCTTAACACTAGTTTCCCCACCAGTGAAGGTTTATCTTATTTTCCTCTTCACAGATGCGCCCTCTATTTTTCACATATCCTTTTTTTCTTTCAAACCCAATTTCAGAGTGTATGCGGAGACAGCAGTGGCTTCAGAACTGGTCGATCATGTTTTCCCATTAATTTGGCAGAGCTGGAGATGCCTTCCGATTACAGGATGAATAATAATCAGATTGCCACATTTTCCCTCCCTTCCTCTCTCTGTGGTTTAATTCACATGTATTAAGGAAATATCGTCTCCTGCGATGAAGACTTAGAAACGTGACACTGTCGTTCTTGACTTAATAAACAAACGAGTCAAGTCCTGTTTTCAGCGGGACGTCCACAGGGCAATGCTCCAGTGGCGTTACATGGATTTAAACTGAAGATTAAATGCAAACTGGCATGTCTAAGCTGTTTTTCTAACCTCCAATGAATTTTCTGTCCTTGTTTCTTTGCCTTTGAGATGAGATGATGCAGCTGAAGTTTCACTTTATAATGGTCATTTCTACAGTGGCAGCTTAGACAAAGCTGGGTTCAAAACTGCAAAGTCACCGTGATCTAAATGGGCTTTGTTTGGACACCAAAAAAGTCAGTGGTTCTTGAATTTGCAAATTATGCCGCCGCTTTGCTACAGTGGTTGCTAGGGCATTTCTATGCAGCTGCTAAGGAGTTGTGACTAGCTGGCATTGTTCTTAGTCATAACCTATTCCTAAACTTTTGTCTATACACTAAAAATATTCTGTTAAATTTACAGGAAAAAATGGGAACTGTGTTTTCCAGAACTTCTTAGTAAAAAAATCTGGTGACAATATCCAGTATTACGGGATGGCATATTGGTACCTATATTTTGGGACTTGAACTTTCACTTTGTATTCTTTTTTTTTCTTTTTTTTAATTAAAGTATTAAAATGTAGTGCATAATAGCACCATTTGTTCATTGGCCCAGGGTTAATATTTTTAACTAAAACTATTAAAAATATTTCTTGTCAATTGAAATGAAATAAAATAAAAAATAAATAGACCACAAAATTCAACTAAACAAAGCTTTAGCTTTACAGTAATTAAAACATTTTTAACTGAAAGAAAGCTCAAATAAAATATAAACAAAACAAAAAAAATAAGCTAAACAAAATTAACTGAAATAAGTTTAACCTGAATCACCAAAATTATGGAAATAAACTAAAAATGAAATAAAAACAAATTAAACCTAAATGTTAAATAAATAAATAATATACATAATCCGATATTATGTGATGGCATATTGGTGCCTGTATATTTTACTACTTATAACTATAATATTTAATTAAGTGATATAATATATCATATAATATAAATATAATCTTGAACTACCAAAATCTGTATTATACCTTAAAATAATACCTTAAAAAACACCCTAATGCACATTACTGATAACAAAAATGAGAAGAAGCAAAATTATTTCATATGTGAATTATAATTATATCTGATGTGTCACATAGGGACATGATATAGTATTATATGGAATTATATAGTCATTCATATAGTTTTATTTGCAAAAAAAAAATAAAAATTTGACAGTATTTTTACTGTAAAATTACATATAATGTGATGTTAAAGTTAAACCATTTACAATTTTTCACTGTATATATGGTAATGTGACTGTAATGTAATGAGCATTTTTATAGTCTTTTATATGTGAATCATATCTCATGTGTCATGTAAGGAAATGTCCTTTTCCTGTTTTCACCATAATTTCAGTGGTTATTCATAGTTTTTATTTGAGAAAGAAAGAAAGAAAGAAAGAAAGGTATTTTACCATAAAATTATGTGTAATGCAATGTTAAACCATTTACAGTTTTCATTGTATATATCGTTTTCTGTAAAAATTACAAACATTTGTACAGTGCATGGGTTCAAGTCCTTTCTCAAGTCCGTCGTCTGCCAAGTGAAGCTTAGAAGTACGATCAATTTGAAAATTATTTCTCAACAAGCTTCAGTGATTTGAGGCATCATTCATGTACAACCCACAAAACCGTAAGTGTGAGCAATAGTGAAATGTGACTTAGTGAACACAACTAATCAACTGTGTGCAATCACTGATTGTGAAGTGAAAGAAAAAGCACAAAACTGAAGATTTCTAACCGATTTTCCATCATAAGAGAACTAAAAACCATACATTTCTATACAGATTTAAATCAAAGTGTCAAAACAAAGTAATTTAAGATCTACCCAAATGATGCTCTTCATACATAAGAATATATAACAAGCATTTCATAAACACGACTTACAGCCGTTGAGGGGTTTTCTACAGTCTCCATAGTGAGGTGACATGCTTCCCCCTACAGCTCAGCGGAGGCATTTTCAGCTCCAGCATGCACACACCTTGATCCTGTCTCCCTGACGCTGCCCTTTCACACAAACACACACATTCATAAATCCAGAATTGATAAGTGTGTTATGATGTAATTTAATTCATACCACACCATAAGCGACTGTACAAACTGACGCAATAAAGAAATTTTGTCAAAGTGCTATCTAATAAGAGACTGTGTGTCCAAAGTAATGCCATCATCTAGCACAAATCCAGCTCCAATTACAATTTAATGAATCAGCCCACATTAGAGAGAATAAGATGCATTTATCACAAAGCGCACTGAGATTGCAAGTCTAGTAGTAGCATTAAAGATTCAAACGGGGATCGGGCTAAATGAATCTTGTTGTCTTGCACAGTTTTGTTTTATAACTAGAGTTTCATCATTTTGCGGGTTTCCTGTTTTCTCTGTTCTCCCAAAAGGACAGACCTAAATAAACGTGGCATCAGCCAATCACAGTTTGACACTGAACGCAGAAGTATTGTCTTGGGAAAGTCACACATAGTTTATGAAACGACATCTAAAAGATTGTTTGCATGTGTTATCAGCAGCGTTTGCTAATGCAAGCATCACAATTATTATTGCTCACACTTAGGATTGAGTTTTGAACTAACTACTAACCTAATAATTTATTACAATTATTCAAATTAAAGAATTCAAATTTAGTGCACATGAGCACAATTTGTGCAACAGCATAGGATTATCATTGTTAACTATATATACATACATACATACATACATATATATATGTGTGTGTGTGTGTGTGTGTGTGTGTGTGTGTGTGTTGTTAACTGAAATAAAATCTAAATATTAGATGCAAAACGTTAAACTAAACAAGACTTTACAGTATTAAAACATTTTTGTTAATTGAAATATAGCTGAAATAAAATATCAGTATTATATATAAAAATAAAATAAAACAGAACTTAACTGTACTTTTAAGTTTAACTTAAGTTGATTCATCAAAATTACTAACTGGAACTAAACTAAAACTGAACTAAAACTAAAACTGAAATAATGAAATTTAAATATTACACGAAAAATTAAACTACACAAAACTTTACAGAATTTTATAGTATTTTAACTTTGAAACAAATTTGAAACTTTTTTAGCTATGCTGCAACTCTGGTTTTAAGTTTAACTTAGTAACTGAAATAAGTTTAAGTTGAATCATCAAAATTACTCAAATGGAAATAAATAAACCTAAACTGAACTAAAACAAAGTAAAATAAAAATAAATTCAATCAAAATAGTAATAAAATAATGGAATATAAATATTACATGACAAAATTAAACTAAACAAACTTAACTATATTAAATATTATATTTTTGTTAATTGAAATAAAGCTGAAATAAAATAAAATAAAATATTACATAAAAATACTTAAGCTGAATCACCATAATTAATAACTGAAAATCAAATAAAACTGAATTAAAACTATAACTGAGAAAAAATAAATAAATTAAACCTAAACAGTAAAATAAATAAATTAAATGAATTAATTAAATAAAAATTAAAACAGAAAATATTAAAATTACTTCTAAATATTAAATATTAAATACATATTAAATATATAAATTAAATCATGCATCTTGGTCGAAAGGTGTGCTGTCACTCATGTAAGAGCTCAGTTTTTGACTTGAAAACGACAAAACATGCAAAAAAAATCCCTTTAAATTAGATTGCAGGATACACCAGAGTCATACAGTATCAACAGACCATAATACTTTGTGCTCTTTTGAATTAGTCCAGTAAGAAATGACTCAAAAGCCCTAACAATGCCATAGCAACCAATGACAACACTGTAGCATCACAGAGGTGAGTTTTGCACAAGCATTGCTTTTGACAAAAGATTAAAATAATGTACTTTATTTAGATACCAACAATAATCCAACAAATACACACCATTAACAATAAATATACTACTATAAAAACTTCAGAGCACAAGCGTGAATCTTTCACTGAGCTGGACTACAATTTTCCCCTCAGCAACCCTCTGTAATTCTGTCTTTTACCTTCTCCTCTATATTTGTGAAGTACTTCATTTGGGCCAGGAGCTCTTTGGCGGTCAGCAGATCCCCTGTGAAAAGAGACTCGTGAGGCAAACACCAAAACAGCTGTTTTCCACTCGCATGCCATGGAAATGTGCATGCAACCGGCCTTGGCGCTGAATTTCTGTCAAATTTGGGAGGTCGTGAGGAGGAGAAAGAGAGAAAAATACCTTTAATCAGAGATGAATTCATCCGTTCAGTCAAGTCTTTCAGTTTCTCTGGTGAAAGGAAGTAAAATACAGTATATCAACAGCACGAATAAGACTTAGCAGCGAAAACATAAAACCACAGGACCTTGAACTTTCTGATGGAATGAATCTGGGGCCACAAACGGTCACATCAATAAGCTGCGAGCGACAAGAGTGGGTGCAGAGCAATATTTCAACAATCACTTCCGGTTGGAGCTTTTCTTTCAGGCCTACACACCTCGCACAGACCGCCCGATAGTGCTGACCTCATCTTGGCTCCGCGTCTCTGCGAGGCTCTCATTGATCTCCAGGACCTCTAGGAGAAACGCGGGGTCCGCGGCGGCATCCGTTCCTTCCTCCAGCAAAACCCCTCGCAGCTCCAGCTGCAGCAGAACATGCAGGTTACACAGGGTAAACAGCTACTAAAACAGAACTCTGTAACATTCAGTAGTCATAGATCGGTTTAAGTGCCTGTTTTTAAGTTAGCGCCCACAGATAAACTCAACCTATTTTTCTATACATGTCAAAGTGTAAAAATACAGAACATGGCAACAGCTGATATAAATATACTGTGTGATATATACACTATAGTGGTTGCAAAATCTATTTGGGCACTTAAACATTTCTGAATGTTACTTTATTTGATTCTAGATTGCTAAATCATTTGCACTGCAAGAGCTCACTTCCATTTTTCTTCATAATTTTAGCTGAATGTATTTTAATAATCTGGTGTGAATGTGATTTTTAAAAAATGTTTTCTATTTTAATATATTTAAAATTGTATTTATTTATATATTTTATTTTTTATTTATTTTTGTATTGTGCATTTTATTTCTTTTATATATTTTATTTATTTATGTGATGCAAAGCTGAACTTTCAGCATTATTACTTCAGTTTTCAGTGTCACATGATCCTTCAGAAACCATTATAATATGCTCATTTGGTCCTTATTATTACTTTTTTTTTCAAGGTTGAAAACAGTTTTCCTGCTAATATTTTTGTGGAATATTTTTGTTGATATACTACCATTCAAAAGTTTGGAGTAAGTAAAATTTAAAAAAACTTTCATTTAGGATGCATTAAATTGATTAAAAGTGACAGTAAACACCTTTATAATGTTACAAAAGATTTCTATTTTAAATAAATGTACTTCTTTGTAGGGCTGTCAAAATGACTGAAAAACTAAATTCGAATTTTCCACTTAAATATTATCAAAATTCAAATTATATTCGAGTTTAAAAGGCATAATTTCAGTTAGGGGGAAAAAAGCTTTTGGCTTCTCTCCTGAGGCCACAAGAGGACGCATCGAGCAAAATATTATGCACGTTTCTTCAAAGCGTAATAAAATAACATGACAATCTTTGAAAATAGTGCATAATGTTTAAAATAATGTTTATAAACCATAATGTAACTGTATGAAAATTTCTTTTGTGTGTGTGTGTGTGTGTGTGTGTGTGTTGTTAACTGAAATAAAATCTAAATATTAGATGCAAAACGTTAAACTAAACAAGACTTTACAGTATTAAAACATTTTTGTTAATTGAAATATAGCTGAAATAAAATATCAGTATTATATATAAAAATAAAATAAAACAGAACTTAACTGTACTTTTAAGTTTAACTTAAGTTGATTCATCAAAATTACTAACTGGAACTAAACTAAAACTGAACTAAAACTAAAACTGAAATAATGAAATTTAAATATTACACGAAAAATTAAACTACACAAAACTTTACAGAATTTTATAGTATTTTAACTTTGAAACAAATTTGAAAATTTTTTAGCTATGCTGCAACTCTGGTTTTAAGTTTAACTTAGTAAGTTTAATAAGTTTAAGTTGAATCATCAAAATTACTCAAATGGAAATAAATAAACCTAAACTGAACTTAAAATAAAAAAAATAAAAATAAATTCAATCAAAATAGTAATAAAATAATGGAATATAAATATTACATGACAAAATTAAACTAAACAAACTTAACTATATTAAATATTATATTTTTGTTAATTGAAATAAAGCTGAAATAAAATAAAATAAAATATTACATAAAAATACTTAAGCTGAATCACCATAATTAATAACTGAAAATCAAATAAAACTGAATTACTAAACAGTCAAATAAATAAATAAAATGAATTAATTAAATAAAAATTAAAACAGAAAATATTAAAATTACTTCTAAATATTAAATATTAAATACATATTAAATATATAAATTAAATCATGCATCTTGGTCGAAAGGTGTGCTGTCACTCATGTAAGAGCTCAGTTTTTGACTTGAAAACGACAAAACATGCAAAAAAAATCCCTTTAAATTAGATTGCAGGATACACCAGAGTCATACAGTATCAACAGACCATAATACTTTGTGCTCTTTTGAATTAGTCCAGTAAGAAATGACTCAAAAGCCCTAACAATGCCATAGCAACCAATGACAACACTGTAGCATCACAGAGGTGAGTTTTGCACATGTAAGCATTGCTTTTGACAAAAGATTAAAATAATGTACTTTATTTAGATACCAACAATAATCCAACAAATACACACCATTAACAATAAATATACTACTATAAAAACTTCAGAGCACAAGCGTGAATCTTTCACTGAGCTGGACTACAATTTTCCCCTCAGCAACCCTCTGTAATTCTGTCTTTTACCTTCTCCTCTATATTTGTGAAGTACTTCATTTGGGCCAGGAGCTCTTTGGCGGTCAGCAGATCCCCTGTGAAAAGAGACTCGTGAGGCAAACACCAAAACAGCTGTTTTCCACTCGCATGCCATGGAAATGTGCATGCAACCGGCCTTGGCGCTGAATTTCTGTCAAATTTGGGAGGTCGTGAGGAGGAGAAAGAGAGAAAAATACCTTTAATCAGAGATGAATTCATCCGTTCAGTCAAGTCTTTCAGTTTCTCTGGTGAAAGGAAGTAAAATACAGTATATCAACAGCACGAATAAGACTTAGCAGCGAAAACATAAAACCACAGGACCTTGAACTTTCTGATGGAATGAATCTGGGGCCACAAACGGTCACATCAATAAGCTGCGAGCGACAAGAGTGGGTGCAGAGCAATATTTCAACAATCACTTCCGGTTGGAGCTTTTCTTTCAGGCCTACACACCTCGCACAGACCGCCCGATAGTGCTGACCTCATCTTGGCTCCGCGTCTCTGCGAGGCTCTCATTGATCTCCAGGACCTCTAGGAGAAACGCGGGGTCCGCGGCGGCATCCGTTCCTTCCTCCAGCAAAACCCCTCGCAGCTCCAGCTGCAGCAGAACATGCAGGTTACACAGGGTAAACAGCTACTAAAACAGAACTCTGTAACATTCAGTAGTCATAGATCGGTTTAAGTGCCTGTTTTTAAGTTAGCGCCCACAGATAAACTCAACCTATTTTTCTATACATGTCAAAGTGTAAAAATACAGAACATGGCAACAGCTGATATAAATATACTGTGTGATATATACACTATAGTGGTTGCAAAATCTATTTGGGCACTTAAACATTTCTGAATGTTACTTTATTTGATTCTAGATTGCTAAATCATTTGCACTGCAAGAGCTCACTTCCATTTTTCTTCATAATTTTAGCTGAATGTATTTTAATAATCTGGTGTGAATGTGATTTTTAAAAAATGTTTTCTATTTTAATATATTTAAAATTGTATTTATTTATATATTTTATTTTTTATTTATTTTTGTATTGTGCATTTTATTTCTTTTATATATTTTATTTATTTATGTGATGCAAAGCTGAACTTTCAGCATTATTACTTCAGTTTTCAGTGTCACATGATCCTTCAGAAACCATTATAATATGCTCATTTGGTCCTTATTATTACTTTTTTTTTCAAGGTTGAAAACAGTTTTCCTGCTAATATTTTTGTGGAATATTTTTGTTGATATACTACCATTCAAAAGTTTGGAGTAAGTAAAATTTAAAAAAACTTTCATTTAGGATGCATTAAATTGATTAAAAGTGACAGTAAACACCTTTATAATGTTACAAAAGATTTCTATTTTAAATAAATGTACTTCTTTGTAGGGCTGTCAAAATGACTGAAAAACTAAATTCGAATTTTCCACTTAAATATTATCAAAATTCAAATTATATTCGAGTTTAAAAGGCATAATTTCAGTTAGGGGGAAAAAAGCTTTTGGCTTCTCTCCTGAGGCCACAAGAGGACGCATCGAGCAAAATATTATGCACGTTTCTTCAAAGCGTAATAAAATAACATGACAATCTTTGAAAATAGTGCATAATGTTTAAAATAATGTTTATAAACCATACATAAACTGTATGAAAATTTCTTTTCACGATTATAGTGACCAAAATTATCACGGTTATCAGTATTATCACGCTATTGTTAAAATGTGCTGGATATGTTAAAAAAGTACCGACACATAAATCACTTCACCAAGTTTTATATTTAAAAAT